>NC_083642.1:3286187-3501187 GCF_963576545.1 Limanda limanda | reverse complement strand
CACAAACACACACACACACACACACTTTGCTGCTTCTTTAGATGTGAAAGATGTCTGATCCACAGACTCAGCTGCTGCTGTTGAACCGTCCAGTAAAACATGGATTTATTTGTTTATTCAGCATTTATCACATTTCAACTCTGACACTAAACTGTATCTTCACTGTCCGTGTCTGCAGTGAAGACTTTAGATTTTCAACTTGTATTAACTTGTTCATCCAGGACAGTCATTAAATCTGAGCTTCAGTGTCTGACTCACCCTGACAGACATCACTCAACTGTAATGACCTCACCTGATCCAGGATACACCAGGGGGCGCTATGTAATACCACAGTGCCATCGCACCTGTGACCCAGTTAAACAGTGGAAAATGGATTTCCATGACTCTCTGGAAGATTAACTTTAATATCATTAATGTGTTTAAGTGTTTCCTGTGTGTTCAGGCTGAATTAACGAGAGCAAACTTCTCTGCTGAGTCATGGTTCCTCATCTGTCAGCGTCTCAGGACATGTGGCTGCTTGTCTGGATTATGCCGGGGTTCATCAGAAAACCTACCAGAGCGGTGGAGAAAAGAGAGAGAGCGCCATTAACTCATCTGAAGCTTTATTGACGCCAGAAAACATCTCTAAGGAAAATGTATTTCATGTGTCCAAATCTGCTAACATGGAGGAGGTGGGGTTCATGACCTCTAGGCTCTACTACACTTCTGGAAGCTGCCATGTCGTCCTTCTTTCTCTGCTTCTGCTTCTCTGGTTGTCATCCACAGAACACAGGGTCTTCACCTTCTTCCCGTCTTCTACCAAATCTCATGATGGCGCCTCTTAAATCTCTGTTAGTGGCGGACAGGTGACAGGTGACAGGTTGATTGATTGATTGATTGATTGATTGATTATTTATTTAAGACTCGGAAAACACATTGAGGAATAAGACCCTCATTTACAATGGTGCCGAGGGTACATTGAAGAGTTAATACACTGAAAGAAAAAAAAAAGAAAAAAAAGAATTAAATAAATATGCATATATATATATTTATATATATATATATGCATATTTATATATATACAATCAAAAATGCATCAATAGTACAAAGAAAACTCTTTACACAGAAAACATCAGGACGAGTGCAATGCAGCATTTCAATATAAGTTTCTGAAATAAAAAGCACTTTGTAAAACAAATAAAATCATTATAACCGCGATCAACTTTGAGCATGTCATGCAAATCCAGTGAGTGAAAGAGTCCAAACAATATATATATATATACAGTAATACAAGGTAAAAAGGTCATAAAATAAGCATTTTTGGCGATTCAATAAAATACTATGGTTAAGTCAACTAACAGTTACACCTGATCAGGTGACAGGTGACATGTGACAGGTGACAGGTGACATGTGACCAGTGACAGGTGACAGGTGACATGTGACATGTGACAGGTGCCTCAGCCTCTGAGCATGGAGCCGTCAGGTGAGAGGACGAGCTGCACATGGTCACAGCGTCCAGCTCAGTCCGCTCGGCTCCTGCAGCTCTATATAAGGTTGTCAGTCTCTCCAGTGGAAAGACATGCAGGGCGGCATGGGTCAACGCACACACACATACACACACTCACGCACACACACGCACACCTTATATGGGAGAGAAGGTCTGTGGAAAATGTTGGTGTTAAACAACAGAGCGTGAAATTCCTCCTTTGCCTTAAATCCAGTCTAAATCTCCCGGAGCCGACAGTCATGTTTGGTTTGGAGCGAAACTGAAGATGAAACACAACCTGAAAACTCATCGTCCACTTTCACACAACCTCAGGCCCATCAGACCTCGTGGCTGCAGCTGGTCACTGTTCACCAACTCGTCTGATTTAACGTTCGTCTTGATTTCAGATGAGACGTCACAGAGTCGAGAGTCTGAATTTCCCGCTCGCAGCCGAGTTTGTTAACGTTGAATTACACATTTCCATCATGTTTGTTAATCATGTATTTTCGACCCCTCTTCCTCTGCAGGGGTTGGAAGGTGACACCTGTAAGCCACAGCTAAATGGCTGCAGGAAACCAATCAGACCAATCAGGAGTCTCAGCTGTCATCATGACGTCACAGCTGGTTTTATGTCATCAAACAACAAATTAAAACCAAACTGATCAGAACCATCAACACTTGAACAAACATCAGTTTCTTAAGAACTACCTGAAATGACAGAAACCATCTTTTACAAACATTTATGTAACTCAGACTTTATTTTGCTCCATATCCCATCTGCTAACATGGAGCAGGCAGGGTGTATTACCTGTACTGCAGCCAGCCACCAGGGGGCAATCCAGATGTGTTGGCGTCTGTTCGGGAGCTGTCATGTCGTTAACGTTAATTCAGACGAAGCGGTGGAAAGTGACACAAACGTTAACTCTTCTATTCTCTGTGCCTATTTTGCTCCAACTGAAGTTCGCCTTCTAGTGTTACGTTAGTTAGCTGTTTCTCTTCCTAGCGCTGCTAATGTTGTGTTAACTTTGTCTTCTGTGAGACGGATAATATTAATATTGGTAATATTACTCTAAAATAACTGCTAGTGTCGGCCTTGCGTAACTTAAGCTAACAATTGTTTTGCTACATTGATGTTTTCTTCTGTCAGCTCATAGTTACAATACAAATTATACGTTAGCTTCTTGTCCTGCTACGTATGTTGGGATGCTAGTAGCTCACCTGTGCTAATGTTAGCTTCCCTTGGCTCTCCATTTAAATAGCTAAGCTAGCCTTAACGCAGGTGACGGACTCATCTTCTTATTCTCCACCTCTAACAATCTTCAATGTGGCCCTATACGCTGTCATAGTATGTTCATGTAATGTTTATAAGGATGTATGAAAAAGAGTCTTCTGATTTAAACTTAAAAAACCTCGTACTCTATTTATTCAGTCAATAATTTGAATAAAAATAACAGAATAATCCCCCACTGACCTGTTTGTTAACCCCGTGTCTCCGTCATTATTGTTACTACGTTAGTTTGTAGCTGAACATTTCATAATTCATGATGACCTCTGTGTTTTTAAGATTTTCTTCTGTCACCTTTCATTATGACTTGTCTTCTTCCTCCTCCTCTTCATCGCTTCGCTCCATTTAAACGACCTCGTCTATCATGTTCAGCTTCAAATGGAAAATCCCCCCCCCCTTTTAAATATATATTTTTTTAAGATCTTCTCCCTATTTAGACAGCTGTCTTTTTCTAAATCTGTCCATCCACTGAGCCCACATCAGTTCAAAAGGTAGACACACAACTGTGTCAAACACTCACACTCACAGACACACACACACAGACAGACACACACACACAGACACACACACAGACACTACCACGTGATGTACAGTCAGAGATAGATCCACTCTCTCTCTCTCTCTCTGGCCTTTCAATGTAATACTATAAAGGATGAGAAACAGAAAGTATTTTGACATAAAATGATTTTCTTATTAACTTTGGACACAAAACTTTTAAGTAAGTCAACATTTCCTCGTCAGAACTCAGAGGAAACATTATAAATTGTAAACAAATAACTTGTAGTGTTAAGTTTTAAGTTTAAGTTTGTTTACCATTTATTCACCTGTTTGGGAGCTGTCATTTACGTTTTGGCCTAAACAAACTTTGGAATGACTGGTTAGTTGAGTTTCAGGAGTTAACGATGTTATCGCCTCTGTAGAACACACACACACACACACACACACACACACACACACACTGAGGGGTCTAGATTTCTTCCATAAGCCTGAACGGAAGTTGTACACCTCCCCAGAAACAATTGCGCCATCGGCCCTTTTTATCCATCGCCACGGTGACCAGAGACCCCCAGACTGCACGCTGTCACCATGGAAACCACACACACACACACACACACACACACACACACACACACACACACACACACACACACACACACACACACACACCCACACATACACACTATATATCTATAAATGGACAGGGCGGGTGGAGTGAGCAGACTACTAATTGTAAACGTTAGTGTTAGTTTGCTCCGTCTCTTTCTGGAGAAATTTAAAAACACTGACCGTTAATTTGTTGATCCTAACAGACGAACACGTTTCATTCATATTCATAAAATGCTCTTCTGTTGTTCGGCCCGACAAGTGGTGTTTATTAAAAGTTGATTAAAACATTTATAAACAACTATGAACTACAACTAAACATATATAGCAAGTTACACAACAAACTACTCTTTCAGATGTTTTAAAAGTTTATCATATAATTAGCATATTATTACATTTATTAATCTTTGAATATAAGTTCCTGCTGCCTGTTTTCAAATTCAAACAGCTGTTTGGGTGTGTGTGTGTGTGTGAGTGTGTGTGTGTGTGTGTGTGTGTGTGTGTGTGTGTGTGTGTGTGTGTGTGTGTGTGTGTGTGTGTGTGTGTGTGTGTGTCCGCCCCAGTAGCCACTCTCAGGGTGGAGGCAGCTCATTGAGCCTCGTTCTACTGTTTAATAACCTGCTGCTTTAACAACTGAAACAGGAAGTCCAGTCAGCATGACACTCACACAAACAAACACACACACACACACACACACACACACACACACTCTCTCTCTCACACACACACACACACACACACTTGGACAGCAATGAAGGTTGTACTGAGATATTTTATTTCATTATAAGTAACAATATATCACAATATAAAATATCTCTGTATATAAAATAGTATCATCAGAAAAATGTACTTAAAGTTGTTATTTAAGTTTTTACTCTGCATACTATACATATATACTTATATAAATATATTTACTGTTGACGCATTTACCAGTTGTTCAACATTTTCAGTTGTAGCTCGTAGAAACATGAAGATGTTGTTTGGTAAATATATTTTGTTTCCAAAGTTTGAAGTGTCTAAAGTTTTCAAACGTGTTGTGGAGTCAAACCTCAAATGTTTCTGGAGCAGAAGAACTAACTCAAAGTTTTTATTAAGTGAAGTAAATTTTCAAAAAGTTCTCGATTCTGCTTCAGTGAGTAAATGTACTGAGTCACTTCAGCTCTTTATTCTGACATGTCTTCACTCAGTCTCGTCAAATACTGTGGTTACAACAAAACCACAAACTTCCTCATCTGCCATCTTCACCAGCTGCAGGTTCATGAAACCGTCGCCTCAGTTTTCATCTCCGAGACACTTTTTTAGACAAGAGACTTTAAATGATGTAGAAACACGTAGAATCAGGAATTAACATAAAAACACAAAAGTCTGAACACAAACAAGCAAAGAGCGACAACGCCTTCAGCTGCTTTCATTCTCTCAACACTCAACTGACTGTAAATAAATATGGTAACATGACTAGTCCCAACAGTGAAGTCAAATCATCTGGATCGCCCCCTGGTGGCCTGCTTCAGTAAAGTTCCTAAACCCCGCCTCCTCCATGTTAGCAGATGGGACATGGACCAACTGCATGTTAAATAAATGTTGTTCAAAGATGGTTTCTGTCATTTCACCTCGGCCTTATCACTGATGTTTGTTCAAGTGGCTCTGATCTGTTATTTTCTTTTAGCA
This sequence comes from Limanda limanda, assembly GCF_963576545.1. Classification (NCBI taxonomy): domain Eukaryota; kingdom Metazoa; phylum Chordata; class Actinopteri; order Pleuronectiformes; family Pleuronectidae; genus Limanda; species Limanda limanda. Next base: position 3,495,665 of record NC_083642.1, on the reverse strand, counting down.
GGACCTAGATTCCACTGTTAACGTTAGCCAGCTAGCCATTATTAGCAAAACCAGTTCATAATAACGCGTTACGCTGCAAGTCACGCATACTAACATCGTAGTAAACAGTAATTACTACAGATTTCACTATTGTTGATGTACAGTACGGCCATCTTGGATCTCCAAGTCGGGGGTGGTGAGGTTACTCCGACTTTGTGAGTCACAACAACTTCAGACTCGAGGGTCAAATGGAACGCGGCATAAATATCAGACTTTGAAAAGAACGGGTAAAATTATGTCTTTATTCTGGTATAATAATAACTTTTTTGTTCTAGTTAGTTTCTCCTCAATCGCGGCTTTATTCATGTGAAAGTATAATTTGTTTATTGTCATATTACGACTCTGTTCTAACAGTATAACAACATTATGATGATACTGATGTTATGACTTCAGTGTTGGAAGTTTCTGCTTCATCTGAGAAACAGAAGTTGAGTGAACTGATCTGTTGAACCTGGATCTACGTTGTTGTAGTTTCTGTCACTAAACGTGTTTGTTTTGGTTAAAGGTGACTGTGACGCGCGCGTGCACGCGGCCCGGATGGTGTGACCCGCTCCGCATGGTTACATCTTGTGTTGCATGTGTGTGTGCGTGCGTGTGCGTGTGTGTGTGCGCGTGTGTGTGCGTGTGTGTGTGTGCAGATGCGCGGGCGTGCGGCCCCGCGGCAGTTGTTCTGTCAGTTCTCAACACTTCACTTCCTGGTTTTTATTACAGTAGTCCTGAGCGTGCACGCACACTTACACACTCACACAGAGAGAGAGAGAGAGAGAGAGAGAGAGAGAGAGAGAGGGTTAGGGTGAGAGAGAGAGAGCGAGAGAGAGAGAGAGAGAGAGAGAGAGAGAGAGAGGGTGAGGGTGAGAGAGAAAGAGAGAGAGAGGAGTCGGTGTTGTCTCTTCACCTCCGTGTGTGCACACTTTAACACACGCACACTTTAACACACAGACAGACACACACTCGCAGGACTAGTGTGTGTGTGCCGCGTCTCCTCAGCTGTGTGTCAGAGTGTGTGCGTGTGTCAGGTTTGTGCAGTTGTGAGTCTGTCGTGCAGAACCCGGCAGTGACTGAGAGGGAGACGCAACTTGTAATTTCTCCCGAGACACGGAGGACAGAGGAGGACTGAAGAGAACAGAAGACTGAAGAGGAGGACTGAAGAGGACAGAGGAGGAGGAGGAGAAGAAGAAGAACTGAGGACAAAGTTCCTCTCGTCCTCCACCTGCGGCTTGTGTCTCTGTCCCGGATCAGCTGCAGGATGTCGGACTCTGCCTCCAGTTTCCTTCACATCGGAGACATCGTGTCTCTGTACGCAGAGGGATCCGTCAACGGCTTCATTAGCACCCTGGGGTGAGTCTGTCCCTGTCTGTCCCTCTCTGTAACTGTCTCTCTGTCTCTATGTGTCTGTGTCTCTATGTCTCTGTGTCTGTGTCTGTGTCTGTGTCTGTGTCTGTTTCTATGTCTCTCTGTCTCTCTGACTCTCTCTCTCTCTCTCTCTCTCTCTGTCTCTATGTCTCTATGTCTCTGTCTATGTGTCTGTCTGTGTGTCTGTCTGTGTCTGTGTGTCTGTCTGTGTGTCTGTCTGTCTGTGCCTCACCTGTGGAGGACAACACCTGGGCTGATGTGTCCCGCCACTGGCACACTTGTTAATTATTAATGTGAAACCATAGCCTAGGTAATAAAGGTACATTTCAACACTTTTTCTATAGGACACACACACACAAACACACACTCTCTATTTCTCTCTCTCGCTCACACACGCACACGTTCACACACACACACACACATGCACACACACACCCACACCCATCCACACACACACACACACACACACAGACACACACTCTCTGTCTCTCTCTCTCTCTCTCTCTCTCTCTCTCACACACACACACACCCACACACACACCCACACACACACACTCGCTCTCTCTCTCTCTCTCTCTCTCTCTCTCTCTCTCTCTCTCTCTCTCTCTCTCTCTCTCTCTCTCTCTCTCTCTCACTCTCTCTCTCTCTCTCTCACACGCACACACCTGTAAATGGTCTGAAACTTTCATATCCAGGTTTAATGTCAGTTTAGTCAAATATCTGCATTTCTCACAGTTTCCCTCCAGTTTGTGTCTGACTCCTCAGTTCTGGTCTGAAGCCGTCGGCCTGACAACAGTCATGATGATAATGTTTTGGTTTGATTATTCCACGGCTGGTTTCTAATCTGTGGAGATCAAAACATCATTAATAAGCACAGGAGAAACAAACACCTCAGGACTACATTAGAGTGAAACCTCTTTAGATCCTCAGCTTCTTCTCAGAGGCCGGCAGGAGGAACGTGACTCGGACATGTGTCTTCTCAGCCCCTCATGATAATTCAGGAGATGATCCAGAGCTCAGTGCAGGTCAGAAAACCCACAGACATCTGGCTTGTGTCTGAGATCTGAATGAAAACCATGTTCACTCCCTCCCGGGTCCAACGACTCCAGGTCTTATCAGCTCAGATCAGCAGCGATGGAAACGAGACGCCCGGGTGAAGCGCTCACTTGGCGAGGGGAGAGAGAGAGAGAGAGAGAGAGAGAGAGAGAGAGAGCGCCTCCTGAAAGGGTTTGGATGTGCACGCCATGTCGAGCGTGACGAGAACCTGAGAACAGAACTCCTTGAGTGGTGATCGGAACGGAGGCTCTCGCCATTTTATAGCAGGTTTACTGTCTGCTAGGTACGTGATACTACGTGAAGACCAGAGGGACGAGAAGCAGATCCAGGGACAGACGTGGTTTGGGTTGTGAGTTGAAGTCCTGTCGGGGGGGGTGTGAGGAGTTTCAGAGAGGAGGTGCAGAGCAGAGAGGAGCAGCTGAGGCCCGGGAGGGGCTGATAAGGTCCCACAGGTCAGAGGGGAGGGAGTTATGGATTTAAAGATGAGCAGGAGTGGGTTCTTCTTCGTTGGTCTGGACCCAGAGGAGCTGGATGAGGAGATCTGGTCCGTGGATCTGGTGCCGGTTCAGATCTGGTCCCTGGATCTGGTGCCGGTTCAGATCTGGTCCCTGGATCTGGTGCCGGTTCAGATCTGGTCCGTGGATCTGGTGCCGGTTCAGATCTGGTCCGTGGATCTGGTGCCGGTTCAGATCTGGTCCCTGGATCTGGTGCCGGTTCAGATCTGGTCCGTGGATCTGCTGCAAGGTTCAGATCTGGTCCCTGGATCTGGTGCCGGTTCAGATCTGGTCCCTGGATCTGGTGCCGGTTCAGTTTCTCCTGTGGCTCGAGTCTGAAGCATCGATCGAACTCTGAGATTCTCACAATAATTAACCTCGTGTGTTTCAGTCCAAACATCACAGAGCAGATAGAAACCAGAGGAAAACTCCAGAGAGACGAGATCATTCATCCGTCACCAGGACAATCAAACAGCTTCACACAGACTCATCATTTTACATATTTAACATAAAACATTGAACACCATGTAAACAACATTCAGTTCATTATATTTTCTGCCCAATCAACATTTCTTTAATCTCAATAATCACGTGTTGTGGTTCCTTTAAATTTTGTTCCTGCTCCCCAGAGGAAGAACCCCTCATGCTTTAGTGACCTTTTGACCTTCCTTTAAATAATGTGCTCTACTGCTCGTTTAGTCGCTGAAGATTTACATTAATTTTTTCATACTTTATTGAGCCGGAGATGTTTCAGATCTTCTTCAGATTCCAACTGAGGCTCTTTTAAATGTCTCCTGACGTGTGTTCTCTACTTTCACCAGCGGGGGCAGACTTTCAATGTTACATCCTTACTTTATTCTCGTTCATAGGAATTTTATTTTTCTACCCATTCTTATTTTTGTTCCATGTCTGCTCTGCCCAGTCTATGATACAACCTTTAACACCCAACCACACACACACACACACACACACACACACACACACACACACACACACACACACACACACACACACACAAACACACAGTGGCAGCGGCAAAGTCTAATTGTATGGCAGGAAAAGGAAGTGGTACAAAGTATGTCCAAGAGAGATTTCCATTGTGCCAGTGTGTGTGTGCGTGTTTGTTTCCTGTGCTGTGGTCTGGTGGGTGTGTGTGTCTCTGTGTGTCTCTCTCTCTGTGTGTGTGTGTGTGTTTGTGTTAGTGTGTGTGTGTGTGTGTTCGGTGTGTGGGACTCGATCTTGACCTTTTTTGGTTTCTCTTCACTCCATCATTGACTTTCACTTGCTCAGTGAAAACAGCAGCTTCACACACACACGTGCACACACACACACACACACACACACACACACACACACACACACACACACACGCTGAAATGATCTCTCTCCTGACGAGGATGTGTGTGGGTTAGTTAACGCAGGTGTGAACAGAGAGTTTTTCTCTTTTTCACTCTGCAGCTGCTGGAAACTGCAAGAAAACAAAACAATCCCAGTTTTAATGTCACATCACTGACTTCCTGTCGCCTCCAGAATAAAGTTCAGACGTCTGTTAATCAGATCGACCCGACAGCTGAAAGGTCAGAGCGTGGTCAACTCGCTCCGGACATTTATCGCTCGTCAGCCCGTTAATCTCTTACATTTCCTGTTTCCTTCGAATGAAGTCAGAAAATATCTGTCTGATTCATCTGTTGACAGATGAATCATTATCAGCATCTATATTTACTGATATGAAGTCATAATAATCATTGATATGTTATTTTTAATATTAATATATTCATATCAGCCCCCAAACTCAGTGTTGGTTCCGTTCAACATCTGTTCATCACGACAGAAGTGAAAGTGCTCGAGCTCATCTCTGAAGTCGACTCACATCTTCTGACACTGAATTTGTGATGTGGAACCAAAACTGTGAAGAAAATAAACTCTATTTTCCTTCAAATAGAAAATTAAAGCCTTCTTAAAAAGACCTGTAGGGTTTTATATCTCTGACGCAATATCACATTTATTATAATTTACTTTTTATTAGGTGAAGAACACTACTCAAATACAAGTGTTTATTATTATATAAGTGTCATAATAGTATTATGTTATATTAGTTTGTTATTATTGTTATTATATTGGGACATTGCAGTTAACAGTCAAACACTTAAGCTGTTAACCACAAACGTGGTAACAGCCCCTGGCAGGAAGTCAGGAAGCAGAAATGTAAATAATCCTGAACCTCCGCCCGTTTAATCAAACAGAGAAAACACCACCTGGAGTCGGACACTAAAATCACAAAGAACAGTCAGGACTCGTTCACACCTTGTTCGATTCCGACCTTCGGACTCTTCAGTTTAGTCTGAATCTGAATATCCGGTGAGACAGGTTCAGAGCCTCGGTCCAGACTAACAGGCTGGAAGCACTTTACACATCAAGTTAGAGGCTGATGGATGATTATTCTATTCATTACTAAATTGTCAGGAGGAGATAAAATGGAGTGAAGTGGGGATGATTGAGTTTCCTCTCACTTCTTGAAAGAAGAAGAAGAAAACACTGGTTCCATCGGATCCTGAGAAGTCGTCGGGATCAAGGAGAATTTCATCTTCTGATCAAAGAGCTGACAAATGAGCCTGATCACTTCCAGTGGTCACGTCTGATTGGTTAGCAGCTCTGAGACCAGTTGATCTCGAACAGCTCAAATAACTCTGGAATGACTTCTGGACCAATCACAGGAAGTAGAGACAGCATTAAACAAGAGAAGAAGAAGCAGAAGAGGAATCCATTTGAACTAGTGACGAGTACTGTAGTACTGTAGTACTTTGGAATACTGTGGAGTACTGTAGTACTGTGGAGTACTGTGGAGTACTGTGGAGTACTGTGGAGTACTGTAGTACTGTGGAGTAATGTAGTACTGTGGAGAACTGTAGTACTGTGGAGTACTGTGGAGTACTGTAGTACTGTGGAGTACTGTAGTACAGTGGAGTACTGTGCCTAAAGGTGCTGATGTTGCTAGTAATACCATCATGATGTTACTATGGCAACCAGATAAAGCGCTTTCATGTTCTCCATTCAAACAGAAAGACAACTACCTAAACTGAAGCTTGAGCTCAGAAGCTCCCAATCGTCCCTTTGTCTTCATGAGACAGACACACTGAAACCAAAGGGACTCGGGTTGTTGTCCTGCAGCTTCTGTCTCTCAGCAGAGATGGAAAACACCTCCATGTATTCAAATGTCCGGATTCATATTCAAATCTATTGTCCTGCATGACAGGGGGAGGGGGAGGGGGGGAAGGCAAAACAAAAACAAACCACACGTCGGTCACGTGTTCGAATCCTCGTCCACTTGTCCACTCACTCACTGTGAATGCTCCACATATTTTCCCAAATCAAATATCACAAATCATGAGTCCGACGCAAAAACTCTAAGAAAGTAAAGTCAAAATATTTTAAAGATTCAATGTTTTGATTGGATGACGCTCGGCGGGAGTTTAATGAAAGATAAAGAAAATGAAGATGAAGAGAAAGAGAGACAGAGAGAGAGAGAGAGAGAGACAGAGAGAGAGAGAGAGCAGCAGTTGAGCTGATGAAGTCCACATACCTGAGGCGTCCTGGAAGACACGCTCACACCTGGACTCCACACAAAAGACCTGATTGGCTGCTGTCATCTCTGTGGGCGGTCGAAGAGAAAGACCTCAGAGGGTAAAAGACCTGAACAAAGGAAAAGATGAACGAGTGGAGGTGAAGAGGGGCAGAAAAAGAAGGAATGCAAAGGAAAATCAAGAGGTTAAAGCAACGATGACGGAAAAACACACAAGAGAGAAAAGTAAAGAAGTGTCTGGAAATAGCAGGAAGTGAAAGAAAGACAAGATAAGAAATGTAGCGGCAGAACAAAAGGAAGGAAAGAAAAATGTTTTCATAAAGTTAATTTAGTTTTGATCATATCTCTTTTAAACATCTCCTGAACCAGGACATCTTACATATTTTAATTAATTTCTCTGGAAATAATCTCTGAGCCTTAACATAAAAATCTGATGGATTTAATTGAGCCGATGCCAACACTGCTTTCAGGAAGCATCACATTACCAATATGATTTATACAAATGTTGCATGAAACCTGCATAACAAAGAACAATAGCTTAAAAGAAAACATATAAAACCAAATATATAGAATTCAGATCGATGATCAAAGAGCTGACAAATGAGCCTGATCAGTTCCAAGTCTGTTTCAGGACATCAGAGGTCACGTCTGATTCGTTAGCAGCTCTGAGACCAGTTGATCCAGTTGATCTCGAACAGCTCAAATAACTCTGGAACGACTTTCGACCAATCACAGGAAGTAGAGACAGCATTAAACAAGAGAAGAAGAAACAGAAGAGGAAGCAGCTGCAGTCTTCACCTCCGATGATCAAATGCTTGAACCACGAGGACGTTCATCTGGTCCATTTGAACTAGTGACGAGTACTGTAGTACTGTGGAGTACTGTAGTACTGTAGTACTGTAGAGTACTGGAGTACTGGAGTACTGTGGGTTACTGGAGTACTGTGGAGTACTGGAGTACTGTGGATTACTGTGGAGTACTGTAGTACTGTGGGTTACTGGAGTACTGTGGAGTACTTGAGTACTGTGGATTACTGTGGAGTACTGTAGTACTGTGGAGTACTGTAGAACTGTGTAGTACTGTAATACTCAGGAGTACTGTTGAGCACTCTAGTACTGTGGAGTACTGGAGTACTGTGGAGTACTTTGGCTGAAGGGGCTGACAATGCTAGTAATACCATCATGATGTTACTATGGCAACCAGATAAAGCGCTTCGTTCATGTTCTCAATTCAAACAGAAAGACAACCCCCCCCACACACACACACACACACACCTGACAACACAGCAACGTCAGACGCCGTCTATAAACCAATCAGAGACGAGTATAGGTAGACTATGCCCACGTAGGTGACAGCCTATCTCAGGCAAAATTCTTTACTCCCTAACCTTCAGGGTCTCTGTTCACATACTAAGTTCCATAAAGTAAATATTTTCTCAGTCTGATCTGAATAAAGAAGCGTTTGAAACATTTAAACTGAAGCTTGAGCTCAGAAGCTCTCGATCGTCCTTTTGTCTTCATGAGACAGACACACTGAAACCAAAGGGACTCGGGTTGTTATCCTGCAGCTTCTGTCTCTCAGCAGAGATGGAAAACACCTCCATGTATTCAAATGTCCGGATCCATATTCAAATCTATTGTTGTGGAGGGAGGGGGGGGGGGGAGGCAAAACAAAAACAAACCACACGCCGGTCACGTGTACAAATCCTCATCCACTCGTCCACTCGCTCACTGTGAACGCTCCAGACATTTTCCTGCTGAACTCTCACACAGACTCACTCTGACATTTTACTACGAGGCGGCAGGAAAAGATCCAGAAAATTTCCAGAGCAACAACTGACTCGAACGTGCAGCTCCTCCAGAAAACATCTGGAAATCTTCTGTAGTTCAGATCAAGTCTGAAAGCAGCGCGAGAGAAATAAAACAATAAGTTCAGAGGATGAACTGACGTGAAATATCACGAATCATCAGTCTGACGCAAAAACTCAAAACCCAAACGTTTTAAAGATTCAATGTTTTGATTGGGTGACGCTCGGCAGGAGTTTAATGAAGGATAAAGAAGATGAAGAGAGAGAGAGACATAGAGAGAGAGAGAGAGAGAGAGAGAGAGAGAGAGAGAGAGAGAGAGAGAGAGAGAGAGAGAGAAAGAGGAGCAGTCGAGCTGATGAAGTCCACATACCTGAGGCGTCCTGGAAGACACGCTCACACCTGGACGCCACACAAAAGACCTGATTGGCTGCTGTCATCTCTGTGGGCGGTCGAAGAGAAAGACCTCAGAGGGTAAAAGACCAGAACAAAGGAAAAGATGAACGAGTGGAGGTGGAAAAAGAAGGAATGCAAAGGAAAATCAAGAGGTTAAAGCAACGATGACGGAAAAACACACAAGAGAGAAAAGTGAAGACCTGTCTGGAAAATATCAGAAAGTGAAAGAAAGAAGAGATAAGAAATGTAGCAGCAGAACAAAAGGAAGGAAAGAATAATGTTTTTCATAAAGTTTATTAAGTTTTATTATCACATCTCTTTTAAACATCTCCTTATGCCTTAACATAAAAATCTGAAACATGTCCTGGAGCCTGATTGATGGACACTTCTCATATTTCCTCCCAGTCATTAGCAGACACCTGCTTTGTTTACAGGCTGTGGTTTTGGTTTTGAACTGGTTTGTAAACCCTGGTTTGTAAAGGGTTCGGCCGTCGACTGGAGAAATGAACCAGCCACGTCCTGTGTGATCAGGATCCTGAGAAAAGTTCACCTACATCATGAACTAAAAAAATCACTTTACCTTCCTGCTCTGTTTCAGATGAGAACAACACACACACACACACACACACACACACACACACACACACACACACACACACACCTGGCCTCAGTTGCTCATTCAGTTAATGTGTGTATGAATGGACAGGTAATCCTGCTGACTGCTCTCTGTCTGCTGCCTGAAAGGAGCTTCTAAGTGTGTGTGTGTCTGTCTCCACTGAGCCCCCCCCCCCACCACCTGTTTCCTAAACACTGATGGTAGAAGGGATTTACACAAATGAAACCCCCCCACCCTCCTCTTTGTGAGGAGGCTCATTAACATAATTCGTTCCTCAAACTGAATCTAAATCCACCACCAACCTTGAAAAAGTCCCTTGAAGTTATAATTAACCCACAGAAATGTTTTTTTAAGTAAAGTGAGCAGATCCCTGGATTAACGCTCCAGCTGCCTGACGCCGTGGTTAACGTCTCTTCTTCTTCTGCCCACAGGTTGGTAGATGACCGCTGTGTGGTCGAACCCGCCGCCGGAGATCTGGAGAATCCTCCGAAGAAGTTCAGAGGTCAGAGTGTGTTCTTTGTGTATATGTTTATATACACACACAGTGTGTATGGGTTCAGCTGGTCGGACCCGGCTGATGCCGGGTTTAAATGTTTGAATAAATCTCTGCTAGTTAAAGTCTGAACAGCAGCTGCAGGATTAACGGTTTTATTCTAATGTTTTATTTATTGAGTTGATCCCGTTTCACTGAGTAAATTCACTGATTGATTCTTTACAACTGATAATCCAGCCACACATGTAAGTGATCCATGTTGTGTTGTAACCCCGGATGATGCTGGTTGTGTTCTTCCTGAAAAGGGTCATGTGATCATGGTAGTAAACTTTATTAGAGCACTTTTTAAAAACACTTTACAAGTTGCTTTGCATGTGAAATTCGAGACAATCAATAGAAAACAGATAAAAAGCGATTTGAGGATCACACAGCAATAAAGCACAGATATAGAAAGATGAGAAAAAAGTAAAAGCAAGATGAATAGAATATTATAAAACAAATCAAATAGATGGTAAGTTCAGAACCAGGAGACAACACAGCTATAAAGTAAAGGACCTTCACTGAGGACCTCGGGTTACAATCACATGTGGTGTCAAAAGATCTGAGATGATCTGAGATCAGTGAACGATACCATGTGACTGAACAGAACCAATCAGCAGCTGGTTGTGATTCTACCTCACCGTTTCCAAACATCTCAGTTTTTCCCCTCCACAATAAAACGCAGCTCCGGAGATTTCAAACTAAAACGAGTACAGCAGCGTTTGCAGGTTTTTCCTTTTTAGCGTTTCTAAAACTCAGTGTTCAAATGAAACCATGGTCATATTCACAGTCGTGACAGACTTCAGCTAAAAGTCTTTATTGTTTAATTGTTATCGAGATCGAGGATTTTTTAGGTTTTAAGTCATTTGATAGAAATCGGTTGAGTTTGACTCTGAGTCACGTCTCTGCTGTAAAAACCAGACGGTGCCAAGAAAAGCTCCAGTGGCGTTATGAAATATGAAAAATAAATGAGCATGATTTGATTCCAGCTTAAATCATCAGAGATATCACACACACACACACACACACACAGTCACACACACACATGCGGACGTTTATATATATAAAGACAGCTTGTTACCATCTGCTCTGTTTGAGTTTCTGGATATCGTTTCCGGATATCGCTTAGTTGAACTAGTTTAGAAGTAGAGCAAAGTTTAAATCCAGAGCAACATCACACACACACACACACACACACACACACACACAGGGAGGTTATTAAGATACAGGATCTGCTGGAGGAGAGTAAATATTGACCTGGTCTCGCTCTCGTCGGGTTTTCTCTCGTATCCTTTTAGCTCTGTTTGTTCTTCTGACTTTCTCTCCTCCCGCACTCGTCCTGTTTTCATCACCTTTGTAGTTACACAACGTCTTAACAATGCAAACTCCATGTTGTTGTTTGCGATGCTTCGTCTTCATCGAGCACTGTATGCGTTGGGGGCGTGGCTACTGTGTGAATGACAGCAGGGGCCGGTGAGACTAGACTTTAGGACGGAGACTTCGTGGGAACGTTGAATCGCGATCCTGAGTTTAAATCAAAAACCAACGCACAGAGCAAAGTGTGATTCGACAGGAGACGTGTCACATGACGTGTTCCATGTTTCCCATCAGTGATTCACAGTTTTACAGTAAATTAAAGGTGTTATTTTTTAGCATTTCGCTGCTGCTCTACAGATAACGTTCATATTAGCAGCTCTTTCCTTCCTCTTCCTGTTGAGCGACCACCCCCCCCACCAGCTCCCGACACTGAACATCTACACAGACCCACTTTAAAGTGTTGGATTCGTTGTGTGTTGATTGGCTGGTTCATCAGATCTTTGACTTGAAGACTTGGTTTCAGAGCAGGAAGCAAAAAAAAAACCTCTGTGGAAGAACCAGTCACTCAGAGATAGGATTAATGTCAGATGCTTCACCAGTTTTAATGTTCTGAAACCCAAACTGCCAATTAGCTCCAGGTGCACACACTCCACTGACCAATCATCCGTCTGGAACTAATCCCTCCATCGGGTGACATCACAGCCGGGCGTCATGTGACTCCAGGTTTAAAACTTAATACAATAAAGATGATAAAACCTTTTATATGTGTTGTGTTCTGTCGTTTCTCAGATTGTCTGTTTAAGGTTTGTCCCATGAGTCGGTACTCGGCTCAGAAACAGTTCTGGAAAGCGAAACAAGCCAAACATGAGAAGGACAAGATCGGTGACGTGGTCCTGCTGCAGAAACTACAGGTGACACACACACACACAGACACACAAACAGACACACACAGACACATAAACAGACACACACAAACACACATTCCATACAGTTAAGAACTGTTGAGAAGCTGCACTAGTTTCCCTCTGCATCCATTCTTTGTGCAATGTTAAACTTGTGTGTGTGTTTGTGTGTGTGTGTATGTGTGTGTGTGTGTATGTGTGTGTGTGTGTGTCTCTTGCAGCATGCGTCCAACCTGGAGCAGAAGCAGAACGAGACAGAAAACAAGAAGGTCCACGGGGATGTTGTAAAATACGGAACCGTCATGCAGGTAAATAAGAATAACTTGTTTAAAGATTCTTTATCATCGATTGTCACAGATGTTCAGAGCGATCAGCTCAACAGGAAACAGAACAACAAGTTTAACAGATCAACGATAAGTAACAAAACATAATGACTGAAGGTTCAAGGGTTTATATGATCAGGAAAAAGATGTAACAACGACAAATAGACACAGAACGACTGTAAAGACACAACAGACAAATACAGACAAGTCATCATCATTCATATTAATTTATTAGAAACCAGCTGGAACACTGGATCGATCACACAGACTCACACATCACAGACACACATGGAGCAAACAGCTGCTCGTCAATCAACACAATTTTTATTACCATAGTTGTTCATGGTGTATCATTAACGACAATATGTCCGTGGACGTCAGTCAACAAAACACACACATCTGTGTTCAAACGGCAGACAGGGCGCCACCCGCTGCCATGACAACCAGGTGACTCACACCTCTCGCCCCCACCCCCTCACCCCTCCCCTTTTTACACTGGCAACATGTATGATTGAGACACACAGACACACACACACACACACACACCCTGTCTGACACTCACTCACTCACTCACTCATTCACTCACACATACAGGTCGGGTGTGGTTCCTAACTGAATCAGATTGTTAAAATAAACATTACTGTGAAGTGTTTGTGTGTGTGTCTGTGTGTGTGTCTGTGTGTGTGTCTGTGTGTGTGTGTGTGTGTGTGTGTGTGTGTGTGTGTGTGTGTGTGTGTGTGTGTGTGTGTGTGTGTGCATTGTGATGACAGCCCTGAAGCAATTGGTATTGACACTAGCAGATAGAAGCACATCTGCACAGTAGGAAAGGGTGTGTGTGTGTATTTGTGTGTGTGTGTGTGTGTACGTGTGTGTGTGTACGTGCATGTGTGTGTTTGTCAAAGGAGTGGAGGATTACATTTTCTCTCCTTGTACCTTGAGTGACAGCAACTGAACTTTCGCTTGTTCAAACACAAACTGAATGAAAAGTGTGAAACCTCCAGTGTGTGAGTCTGATGTCTGTTCTGTCTGTGGCTCTGAGCTCTGTGTGTGTGTGTGTGTGTGTGTCTGTGTGTCTGTGTGTGCGTGTGTGAGTTCAGGGTGATGACAGAATACAGAATAGACAATAGGACTCGTCTTGACGTTACACAACAGAAGTAATCGTTGCAGTAAGACGATGAATCCCGTTGATCACCAGCGAGGAGAAGAGACACAGTTTAAAAATGAAAACCCAGTTGTCTTCTTATGAAAAACACAAACGTGTGTGTTTTCTGTGTGTGTCTCCAGCTGCTCCACATGAAGAGTAACAAATACCTGACGGTGAACAAGCGGCTGCCGGCTCTGCTGGAGAAGAACGCCATGCGGGTCACTCTGGACGGGACGGGCAACGAAGGCTCCTGGCTTTTCATCCAGCCCTTCTGGAAGCTCCGCGCCAACGGAGACAATGTAAACACACAACTGCTGCTACACAATCGCACACTACAGGGAGTGTTAGACTGACTATCTGACGTTTACTGCTCTGCTACTATTAGAACACGATTTTTATACTTGTAAATAGAAAAACAGCAGATTTCCAAATGACCCTTTCCTCTACTGACACCTGACGGCCAGTAACAATAAGATTAATTAATATAATTACTTGGTTTAGAAACACAAATAGATGACACACTGCAAGAAAAACAGACAAAATATTATAAACAATGAAAACAAAACAGACGTACCTGCAGAAGTAATAATAAAAGAAGCCATAGTACCTGCATTAGTGGTTTATAAGGAGTAATATTAATAGAAGCAGTAGTAATGTGATAGAAGTGATGTAATGAGTGTGTGTTGCTTGTTGCTTGTTGCAGGTGGTTGTGGGAGATAAAGTCATCCTGAACCCGGTGAACGCCGGTCAACCGCTTCACGCTTCAAACTACGAACTGACCGACCATCCAGGCTGCAAGGAGGTGAGCTAGAGAGAGACACACACACACACACACACACACACACACACACACACGTAATAACACACCAAAGCATCACTGATAATAAAATTCAATAATGAGATGAGAAAAGTATCAGATCTTTAACAGTGAAACTAATTGTTAGTGGGATTTTAAGTCTGTTTATATTTTTGTTGTTTTTCCTTCTTTGAAAAATAACAACTTTCATCATAATATATACAATAATAAATCATGATTCATCAGTTCCTTTGAAAAGATGAGTGTGTCTTCTTCCCCCTGCAGGTGAACTCAGTGAACTGCAACACCAGCTGGAAGATCAACCTGTTCATGATGTTCAGTGACCACAGAGAGGAAGTCCTCAAAGGAGTGAGGACCACTCACCAGACACAATATATACTCTATACTCTATATAAATATTAATATATGTATTATACAAACACTGCAGAACTGTCCTTTAATACTTTGTTATTCCCTCTCTCTCTCTCTCCCTCTCTCTCTCTCTCTCTCAGGGGGATGTGGTGCGCTTGTTTCACGCCGAGCAGGAGAAGTTCCTGACGTGCGACGAGTACAAGAGCAAACTGCACGTGTTCCTCCGCACGACGCTGAGGCAGTCGGCGACCTCGGCGACCAGCTCCAACGCTCTGTGGGAGGTCGAGGTCGTCCATCATGACCCGTGTCGTGGGGGGGCGGGCCACTGGAACAGCCTCTATCGCTTCAAGCACCTGGCCACGGGCAACTACCTGGCTGCTGAGGTAACCACGGCGACACTGGAGGGGGTGCACTGACTGAAACGGCGAGGTTGGGTGTTCGCCGTGGATCATGACCTCATGTCAGTTAATGTTGTGGTGAAACTGTTCTCGTTACAGGAGAATCCAGGTTATAAAGGAGACGCCGCAGAGATCCCGACCTCGACCTCGGCCTCGACCTCGGTGAGCTCAGCCCTGAAGTCGCCCGCTGACAGAGTCACATGACCTGTCAGAGTCACATGACCTGTCAGCGTCACATGACCTGTCAGAGTCACATGACCTGTCAGCTTCTCGTCCCTGTCAATTCTCCTCCTTACGCTTTAATCACTTTTTAGCCTCTTTTGAAAATCTGCACTCGGGTAGGAACCACTGATTTAAAGTGTCTGAAGCAAATCAGTCTGCAGACGTGTTTCATTTATAAACTCAAGTCACATTATTTAGTTTCCTTTCTGGCTTCGTCGACACTAACACACGGTGCCTACCCTCCTCAGCCTCACCCTGACCTCTGACCTCTGACCTCTCTGTAGATGGACAGTAGTCGTATCAACAAGCGCTCCCACGGCGAGAGGATCAAGTACAAGCTGGTGGCGGTGCCTCACGGGAACGACATCGCCTCTCTGTTCGAGCTGGACCCGACCACGCTGCAGAAGACCGACTCCTTCGTGCCACGGTAAGAGACACGGACACTTAACGCTCGGTGGAGCTGAGATCTGAAACAAAGTGTAACTGAGTCGATCGCTTCCAGGAACTCGTACGTGCGGCTGAGGCACCTGTGCACCAACACCTGGATCCAGAGCACCAACGTGCCCATCGACATCGACGAGGAGAGACCCATCAGACTCATGGTGAGACGCCACCAGGGTTCACGTGCTCATGACCTTTACAGGAATATGCAGAATATGAAACTCAAGTTAGACTTGTAGAACGTGAGCAGAAAACACATTCCTGTGACAATTGTTATACAGTTTATTTATATAACTTTTAAAAACACAGTTCTTAAAAATGAGAATGGTGGAAACTCATCTTTACTTTTACCGACAGACTGTTCCGTCATGAAACAAACAGATAAATGTAGATGTCGACGTGATGATGGCGGCTGAAAAGTCGTAGGATCAACAACTTTATTACGGTTCAGCTTCTGGGGAACACACACCACATTTTATCACAGTCCTTCCAACAGTTTTTGAAATGTTTCTTGCAAAACCGTAAATGTTTTGCAAGAAACATACTCCTTGATTAAAAGTCAGAGGGTCAACAAGTTGATGTCAGTGATGTCGTGCTAATCCAACCAATAGTTGAGACATTTTTTATCTGAAGTGGTGAACTGATTAAAGCTGCTCGTTTTAAAACATGACAGGAATAAAGAAGAGGAAAGTTTTAATTTTGTCCAGTTATGATGATGTGGTTCATCAAGAGGAAACTTACGTGACAAAGTCTTGCGTAACCATTAAAACGTGATATGAGACGTGTATGAACCTTTGTGTCTCGGCCTCCTGCAGCTGGGAACGTGTCCCACGAAGGAGGACAAGGAGGCCTTCGCCATCGTCTCAGTTCCTGTCATGGAGATCCGAGATCTGGACTTCGCCAACGACGCCAGCGCCATGTTGAGCACCGTGGTCGACCAGTTCAACCAGGGCTTCATCAGCCAGAACGATCGCAGGTAGGACACAGATCCACAGTGACCAGCAGCAGACCTGGAGGAGGAGGAGTTAACGTTCCGTGATGTTCTTGTCGCTCAGGTTTGCCATCAAGCTGTTGGAGGACGTGGTTTTCTTCGTGGCTGATGTCATCAACAGCGGTCAGGCGGTGCTGGAGGTGAGCATGAGCAAAGCCAACCGGGAGAGACAGAAGCTGATGAGAGAGCAGAACATCCTCAAACAGGTGAGAGCCAAGAACTGAAGAACAAGAGATGGTGGAACAGAGGAAATGTTCAGACCTGACTCCTGACATCACACGTGTGTTCAGATCTTCGGCATCCTGAAGGCTCCCTTCAAAGACCGGGGGGGAGGGGAGGGGCCTCTGCTGCGCCTGGAGGAGCTCGCCGACCAGAAGAACTCCCCCTACCAGTACATGCTCCGCCTCTGCTACCGGGTCCTCCGACACTCACAGGAGGACTACAGGAAGAACCAGGTGAGGATGAGGAGGATGATGATGATGATGATGATGATGATGATGATGATGATGATGATGATGATGATGATGATGATGATGATGATGATGATGATGATGATGATGATGATGATGATGATGATGATGATGATGATGATGTTGATGATGATGATGATGATGATGATGATGATGATGATGATGATGATGATGATGATGATGATGATGATGATGATGATGATGATGATGATGATGATGATGATGATGATGATCCATGCACTGGAATCAAACCACCCTCTGTTTGCTATGATGGTTCCCTCCACCCGCCCTCTCAAAATCAGAATCAGAAGTTTTTTATTGCCAAGTAGGTTTACACCGACCTGGAATTTGCTCTGGTTATTAGTTCATACAATGAACATAGAAACATAAAAACACAATAAATAACCCACACATAAGAAAAACAATAATAATAACAATATATATTTACTATGGAAGGGATTTGCATTCACTTGAAAAAATAAAAAAAGCTCTGGGTAAAAAAAGCTCTGGGTTTTACGAACTCTTTTTTTTCCTGTTTTTCGCTCAAATTTTTTTCCATGCTTTTATTTTGAAAGTGACGTATAGCGTCCATAGACGTAGCGTCAAATAAACCTGAAAACATCAGTTGAAAGTCTCGACCATCTTTCGGGGGATATGCTACAGATAGGTAGAGGATAGTTTTTATTTTTGTCCCGTTAGTGGCTTTATTATAGAAGATTGATGTGTAGTTCCTGTTATAAGCAGGTTGGTGGTTGGGACTCTTGTTTTGAAAGGGGTTCTAACGGAAAGGGGTTCTATCGATAGAGAAAAGTGTGAAGGAAAATAAACGAGTGTGATGTCCCGATTCAATAACCATCTCTCGTGTCCTCTTTCGGCTGAGGCCTCCTGACAGTATAATAGAACAAACCGAACTTCTTTGCCCAGAGATTTTGTGAATGCAATACGCTTCCGTAATTTACTTCTTATTTACTCACTTTTTCAATATTTATACAAGGTAGCATTTATTTAGACATAAACATATCTATTTAAAAATATATAAAAGATGAAATATATAAAAACTGAAGTAAAAAGTGAAATGCAAAATACAAAAAGCAAAACAGTGAACAGTGTCAAATTGCAATATGCAATGTAATGCAGTATAATATATATAATATATATATATATCTCACCCTCCGCCCCCCCCCCCCCCAGGAGCACATAGCCAAGCAGTTCGGTGTGATGCAGAGTCAGATCGGGTACGACATCCTGGCCGAGGACACAATCACCGCTCTGCTACACAACAACCGCAAGCTGCTGGAGAAACACATCACCAAGACTGAGGTGGAGACCTTCGTCAGCCTGGTCCGCAAGAACCGAGAGCCCAGGTACACAGGGGGGAGGGGGAGAGAAGGGGGGAGGGATGAGGGGGGGAGAGGCAGCTTCCTGTCAGATCTGCAGATACTATATGTGTTTGTGTGTTTGTGCAGGTTTCTGGACTACCTGTCAGACCTGTGTGTGTCCAACAACGTGGCCATCCCCGTCACTCAGGAGCTCATCTGTAAATGTGTCCTGGACCCAAAGAACCAGGACATCCTCATCAAGACAGAGTGAGGAAAACAAATCTCTGCTTTGAATAACTGAATGTTACACAGGACGTCTACAAGTTTCAAACAAGTGAATTCGCTGCTTTCCCTCTGGGTAACTGATCCAATTCAGTTTATACACCTATAATCACAACTCCATCTTATTATTATGAATCACTTGAAGAAATAAAAAGTTAAACACCTGTAGAATCAGTTTTTAGAGAAAAATAACTAAAAGTTAAGTTGTCCTGAATAGTTTGAAGATTTTGGAGAAGGACGGACAGTGAAGGCAGCTTCCTGTTTGTTATTGTTCAATGATAGATATGAAATTAACAAGTATCATAATCTTGCTCCACGTAGTTTAATATCATTGTCAACATCAACATATGTTTGTAAAGTAAATATTGTTCCTAACATTAATGCTACTCCCGCCATATTATTTGTTTATAGCTCTGACCAGCCAGCATTAGCATTTCCACAAAATAATACAGACTGAAGCTATGTTAGCATTAGCATATTTAACTGAATCAGTAGGAATCCTGAGCCGTGAGCTACGTCCCTTCAGACTCTGAGTGAGTGTCCTTTAAATTCTGCTTTTGAATATTAAATCTCTGTTTGTGTTTCGCCGGCTTCAGGCGTCGAGTCCCGAAGGAGCTGCACCCTGGTGGCGTGGAGGGGGAGTACATCGGGATGGACGACTACGGAGAAGATGATGAGGTGAGTCAACCCGCTCTGTCCGTCTCCCGACTGTGGAACCCAACTTCCTGAAGTCACCAAGTCGGTTTATCTACAGTGAAGTGTGTGTAAGACGTGATGTCATTTCCTGTAGGTGTGGCTGGTGTGGACGGACAAGACCAATGAGAGACAGGAGAAGGGAATCCGACAGCTGGCTCAGGAGGCGCGGCAGGGAAACGCTCACGATGAGAACGTCCTCACCTACTACAGGTAGAGACACGGGAGCACGTCGCCCCCTGGTGGCCACAGACAGTCCCCTTGTAGTTATTGTACTGTACATACTGTATTTTACTTCCCCAAAAGAAAAGGGTTTACATTTTTTACATGGGATCGACTTTTGGTATTGTCAGGCGTGTTCGTTTATCCTTAAATATGAGAGAAGCCGATCCAAGGGTTTGGTTCAATCAATTGTTTTATTGAAGATACAATGAAGAGTTATTCATAGCTATGGACAATTATCACAGCCTATGCTAATTAAGTTAGCAGTAGGAAGTTAATAATGGCCCCGAACAGAAGGGGTTTGATATAATTATAAGGTAGTGAGTCGAGTCAGTAAGTTCTCATCGAACTCTACTGACAGAATGAGTTCAACTTGTACTGTATTGAACCACCACAAGTACAAAGAAGTTGTGTTCCTTGCTGTAGATGCCCCTAGACTGCCTGACTGTATATAGTGGAAGGTTGTCTGTGTCGTTAGTATTGTATGTTTATGGACTTTGAATAAATTTGTCATCCAAAAGGTAGTCTCTCAGAGCCTGGATAGCTCAGCCGGTAGAGCATCAGACTTTTAATCTGAGGGTCCAGGGTTTAAGTCCCTGTTCAGGCGACGCTCTCCTTTAGAGAGAGCTCACATTGAGATTTCTATAAAGTAGCTAGAAAGAAGTTATAACAGAAGAAGTCTTCATTCACTCTCATGTCATTGGACACTTATGAACCCTCACTATGATCCCTTATGGCTCCTGAACAGTAGATTTGATGTGATTGGTTATAAAATATGGGAGGGGTGTCACCGCAAATCTCTTTGGATCTCCCTTATTGGTCCAGCCGCAGTCCCACGCCTCTTGTCACCGAATCCAGGAAGTGACATAGAAGCAGCTCTCCGTCATGCTCCTACGCTACTCTGCCGGTTACTAGACAACTCTATCCTTCCAGTCTAATGTTGTCTCATAACCTAGCATTGAGTAGAAAATGTCATGCTCCTGCCATCTCGGCTGCACCAAATGAACCATAACAAAACTCTCTCGTCTCTCTTATCAAGACAGCTGTGAGACTGACCATCATTGTGACGCACACACATTTCTAGCTAGTTTCAAGAATGAACATTCTGAGAATCAAAAGGTTATTGCTAATAATTTGTATGAAGGCCCTAATATCTAGCTAAAACTACTCCTATCTTTATTTGGTTAAGAGTTCAGTTAGACACATAGAGAAACTAAAATTTGAAATCCTCACAGTATGAGTATATTTATGATTTATATTGTTTCCCTGTTGAAAGCGCTAAAGTTAATCTGTTGGGTCACTAAATACATTTAGATTTATCCTCAAGGAACCATGAATATCATCTGTAAACTACTCGGACATCTTCACCTCTATGACCCCATTCGTCTGTGAAATAATTTCTAATATAACTAATACTCACCTCCCCCCCCCCCAGGTACCAGCTGAAGCTCTTTGCCCGGATGTGTTTGGACCGTCAGTATCTGGCCATCGACGAGATCTCCAAGCAGCTGGACGTGGAGCTGATCTTCTTGTGCATGATGGACGAGACGCTGCCCTTCGACCTGCGAGCTTCCTTCTGTCGCCTCATGCTCCACGCCCACGTGGACCGGGACCCCCAGGAGCTGGTGACCCCCGTGAAGTTCGCCCGCCTCTGGACCGAGATCCCCACGTCCATCACCATCAAAGAGTTGGTAGATTTTATTACTGCTTCCATGAAATGGGGAATTCACGGGAAATGCTTTAACTGTAGAATATGCAACATGGAAATTGTTGATAGTTTCCAAAACAGTGCAAAACAGCGACCTGGTGGTTTGACATAACGACTCTCAACACGGGTTCAGACCTGAAACCTCAGTTAGTCAGTCAGAACTGCAGAAGCCTCTTGGATGAGAAGTGAAACATCAACACAAGGATCTGTATCTTCTGAAGTTAGTAATCCCTCACAGGTTGTGAGTCGAGTCAGTAAATTCTCATCGAACTCTACTGACAGAATGAGCTCAACTTGTACCGTACTGAACCACCACAGTTACCAACAAGTTGTGTTCCTTGCTGTAGATGCCCCTAGACTGCCTGACTGTATATAGTTGAAGGTTATGGGTGTCGTTAGTATTGTATGTTTATGTAAAGTGGACTTTGAATAAATTTGTCATCCAAAAGCAAGTCTCTCAGAGCCTGGATAGCTCAGCCGGTAGAGCATCAGACTTTTAATCTGAGGGTCCAGGGTTCAAGTCCCTGTTCAGGCGACGCTCTCATTTAGAGAGAGCTCACATTGAGATATCTATTAAGAAAAATAAACAAGTTATATCAGAAGAAGGCTGCAATTACTCTCATGTCACTGGACACTTATGAACCCTCACTGTGATACCTTATGGCTCCTGAATAGTGTGTTTGCCTTGAAGCAAATCACTCAAATATTAAGATTTTCTCACGTACTCTGGCTTAATAATGTTCCACCACAGGTATAAAATGTTCCTTGCTGTAGATGCCCATAAACTGCTCGACTGTATGTACTTGTACTTTGTCTTTGTTGTTTGTATTGTTTTATGTATTTAAATCAAATTTTTTTCTTCGAAATGTAACTTTCCTGAGGCCTGAGTAGCTCAGCCGGTAGAGCATCAGACTTTTAATCTGAGGGTCCAGGGTTCAAGTCCCTGTTCAGGTGATATTCTCCTATTATGAGTTAATTTCTTATCATACCTGTTCTCCTCAGTTATGACTCCAACATGGACGACAGCAGGTACAACAAGAAGAACCGTTTCTCCAACACCATGGCCTTCATGGAGGAGTATCTCAACAATGTTCTGAACGACGAGTTCCCGTTCCACAACGAGGAGAAAAACAAACTCACATACGAGGTTTGTCCAGATCCTTGCTCTTTCTCTTTTCATTCTAATCCCTCTCCATCCTCCAGTTTTCCTTTCTTCCCGGTGATCACTCCGATGTGTCTCTTCTTCTCCAGGTCGTGAGTCTGGCCAGACATCTGATCTACTTTGGTTTCTACAGTTTCTTTGAGCTGCTCAGACTCACCAGAACTCTGCTGGGCATCATCGACTGTCGACCGAACCCGGGACACGCTGCGCTGCTGTTCCACGACGACGGGACAGGTTCTCCTTCCTCTGCTTATCTTCATCAATCCTTA
Organism: Limanda limanda; assembly: GCF_963576545.1. NCBI lineage: Eukaryota > Metazoa > Chordata > Actinopteri > Pleuronectiformes > Pleuronectidae > Limanda > Limanda limanda. The sequence continues at coordinate 3,472,763 of NC_083642.1, read as the reverse complement.
CTGATGCATTTCAAATGACGGCAGCGATAAGATCATTTATATTTCCAGAATGTTGAGTATACACAGAAAAAGATTTTTATGAATAATTGCTCTAATTGCTCTGCTAAGTTTCTTCTCGTCAAGCACATCTCATTGAACAGTTGACCCTGTGTTAACTTGTTTCTGTTTGTGTCTCTGAAGGGAAGAACGTGAAGCGCTCCATCCACGGGATGGGACAGATGATGTCCACCATGGTCCTCAACAGGAAGCAGTCCATATTCGGAGGTCCGGGCGCCAGAGGGGCCGGGCTGGGGGCGGGGCTAGGACTCGATGGACAGAGAGCTGGTAAAGACAGTATTGACAGGATGGACCTGACTGTGATGGACACGAAGCTGAAGATCCTGGAGATATTACAGGTAACTGAAATACCAGATGAATGATGATGAAACATCCACTGGTGAAGCTCAGGCGTCTGACCCTCTTCTCCTCCTCAGTTCATCCTGAACGTTCGCCTGGACTACCGCCTCTCCTTCCTGCTGTCCGTCTTCAAGAAGGAGTTCGTGGAGGTTTATCCGATGGCTGATGCCGACGCCACCACTAACATGGAGCAAGCAGGTAAACATCACACACACACACACACACACACACACACACACACACACACACACACACACAAACACACGCACACACACACACAGCTAATGGAAACACACACACACTCTCATTATCTTTATTTAGCTTTTATTTTCACATTTTAAATACTATATATTGGAATTTATCAAATGTTTATCTTTATTTGGTTTGATAAAGTATTACATTTTGGGGTGGCTTGAATTTTTTATTTTTTTTATGCAGCCTCTAAAGTTGTTTCCATTTTGAATATATTAGCTTTTCCCCCAATTTCTAATATATTTGAAACTGACATTTCAGTGTTCAAGGTTGTTAAAGCTCTTAAAAGTCTAAATATTGGTCTCTAAGTATCATCAGGTTATTAGAAAGACTCCAGCTCCACACACAGTGTTTGGTAAAGTTGTGTGTTGTGTTGTTACTTCTCTCGCTACCTGCAGACGTCCCAGCCAACACGGAGACAACAGGTAGAACCTGGAAGCTCTTCTTAGAGTTGAATGTCTTCAATGTCGGGCTCTTGCTTTACACTTCACTGAAGTTTCGTCCCTCGTGTTGTCAGTTTTTTGTTTGGATGTTTGTATCGGAGCCGTGTGTTCTTTGTGTGTTCCTTAATGAAGCTGCGTGTGTGCGTACGTTTGTGGAAGTGAGTCTTCACAGCTTCAGTCCAAAATGAACCTGTGAGTTTTCCTTTGGGCGTCAGACCACAGCGTTGACATTAAGGTTCAGTTGTTCCCTGTCGTATTGTCCCCGTCTGAACTTTGAAATGAAAGAAATGTGTCTTATTTTTCTCCTCAATCTTTTGGACTGATTGAATGTCTATGTTTTATTTTGTCTTTTACAGAAAGTCACTAAATGTTTTTGTTTTGCTTATAGATTCAGATTTACTGGCACGTTTCTTTTTAAATCAGATTTGTGTGTTTGTTGTACAGTGTTTATCGTGTGTGTGTATCGTGTGTGTGTGTGTGTGTGTGTGTGTGTGTGTGTGTGTGTGTGTGTGTGTGTGTGTGTGTGTGTGTATGTGTGGTGAAGCAGTCGAACTCTGTTCCATTGGTTGGTAGAAATTGGTCGATGAAATTGGACAATCCACGATATTGAATTCATACTGGCCTTCCAAGTTTACTACTTTGAACTTGAACTTGACCTTGGGAGGGAGGGGACGTCTGTGCTGCTGCTACAGACGAACACAGACTCAAGTTCAAAGCTTTCAACCGGCCTCAAAAGTTTGCCCTTGAAAAGATGTGTTTACATCTCCTGAGTGAAAACATCGACCATCTACCATCTGTTTTAGAGATTCAACTTTTACAATTTGATATTGAATGTTACAAAGGTTAAAGGTTCAGTGTGTAAGACTTAGGTCAAATTGATCTTTTGGCAGAAATTGAATATAAAATAATCCTAGTGATGTTTTCACTGTGTGTTTCATCTAAATTACACAAAAGTGTTGTTTCTTTACCCTAAAATGGGCCGTTTATATTTAAATACTTTATAATTTTATACTTTATGTGAACCTTTAGGTATTGTACACCTTCTACCAAAAGTATTTTCAGGTTTTTAAAAGACGTGTGTGAACTACCTGAACACACACCTGGCTGTGTTTGGTAAAGTTGTGTTACTTTTCTTAATGCTTGCAGACATCCCAGTCCACGTGGAAAGAGCAGGTACAACCTGTAAACTCTGAATTCATTTAGGTTGCTAAATGTCGGGGCTGGTTTTACACGTTGCTTCGTTGTCGTCCATCTTTTTGTGCGTTTTTTTGGTTGTTTGCTTGTAGCTGCCTTTAGAACTGAGCCGTGTTTTGTTTGTGCGTTCCTCATCGAAGCCGTGTGTGTATGAGGTCGTGGAAATTACCGTCTACAACTTCAGTTTGTCTATTGCTATTAAGTTCTGTGTTTGTCCCTCCACAGCCGTCATCAACCTGCTGCACATCGGGGAGCAGGCGGAGGCCATGTTTGGAGTCGGGTAAGAAATTCCACTTTTATTTGATTCGTACATTTTCATCAATTTGAGGATATTTAACCTTAAGGGACATCTTATGGAGGATGTTGGATAACGTGTGTTCACAGTAAAGGGAACAGCATCCTGGAGGTGGACGATGAAGGCGGTCGCATGTTCTTGCGAGTGCTGATCCACCTCACCATGCACGAGTATCCTCCTCTGGTGTCCGGAGCCCTGCAGCTGCTCTTCAGACACTTCAGCCAGAGACAGGAAGTGCTGCACACATTCAAACAGGTGAACAATCAACACTCAACACACAGCGTTGTGAAGGTCTTCCTGTGAACCGGATGAAGGCTGAATCTGATATCTACTGGAGCATGTTTTCCAATGGCATTCACTGGTTTGATGTTGGCACAGAAAGAGTCCATGACAAAAACCCTCTTGAAGCTTCTCTATCTCAAACTGAAGAGCAGCTGACTGTGAATCTGAGGGGTTGAGGGTTCAAGTCCCTCTCAATGTGTCTAATGAGGAGAGATACTTCTGTAGGGTATTGAACACTTTCACTGTTGTGTCTTCGGATTCTTATAAATCACGTGATGTCATATAAACCCCAAGACTGTCCAAATGCTTATTGTAGTATATCAGTAAGTAAGATTATGTACAGATAAAATATGCAACCTGTTTTATGACAGATTTTTTCAAATGTGAGGAAGATGCTCTGGAAGCCTGTGTAGCTCAGTTGGCAGAGCTTCAGACTTTTAATCTGGAGGTCCAGGGTTCAAGTCCCTGTACAGGTGCTGCCCTTGTTCTTGTAATCTGCGATGGTCGAGTCCCTTGAGGTTTTCTGTCGTTTGTACTGAAATCATTGTCAAATGTTTGTCTTTGAAACTGAGAGGAGAGTATATTGAATATTGAGGGATTTTCTTATCGGATCCATGGAAAAGAAATGGTGATGGATCGAACCTCCATGTTTCTCCGGGCTCCTGCAGGTCCAGTTGCTGATCACGTCTCAGGATGTAGAGAACTACAAGCTGATCAAGGCGGATCTGGATCGCCTCCGGACGCTGGTGGAGAAATCTGAACTGTGGGTGGAGAAGAAAAGCTTGGGAGGAGGTGACGGGAAGAAGGATAAAAAAGACAAGAAGGAGAAAGGAGAGGTAAGGAGCGGAAATCAGGATGACCATCACCTCTATCTGTATCACCAAAATATCATATGATGTCAAATTAGACCCAACGTGCAATTAGTACTAACGTGGAGTCATTGGTTTATTATGGACTCATTCAAATAGTTGTTTCGACTCCCTGATGTAGACTTGTGGAGGCAAACAAGTATAATTTGACTTTTATTATCTAAAACCTCACCTGGGCATTAAAGTTAGAAGTGGAGGTTATGTCCATATTTCTTTGGGATAGAAACGTTGAGACCTTGACTTTGACAGAGTTCATGTAAGAATCCGATGTTCAAGTCGCTGAATGATTCTCGTCTAACTTCCGAAGGTTCATGTCTCGATGGCTGAGTGATTCTCCAGTCTGCTGTGTTAACAACTAACTGTTTATAACCACTAACAAACTAACTCAAAGTCATTATGAACTAACCCTTCACATTATCATTTATTAATAATCAGGATATTCGTCACTAAAAGACTAAACTGAAACTAAAAATGCATTTTGTCTCTGGAGCTAACGCTGGTGTGGGGCTTGCTGGGGTCTGAGCTGAGGAGGAAGCTACGTGGTCCTGGGGTCACATGGGGTCGGGATGTTTGTTGTTCACCTCCTTCTTTCTCACTACTTTCTCCTCTCTTATTTTGAAATGAATGGCCTGTGCTTAGATAAGGTTTTTTTATGTCTAACCTTCCACTAAAAGTCCTGTGATACATGATGTTGACCTTTTCACACACTGAGCCACCAAGGGCAGTTTGTGGATCAGTATTTGAGTCTGTGGGAGCCAGGGAATCGAACCACCGACCTTCTATCTTGTGGACAATCTGCTCTATCTCTCCTGGTCATTGTTATAAATCTAATACACACTTATGCTGCATATCAAACTATTAAAACAACAACCTAACAAGCAATAAGCAAGTCATGTTCTGCTCTGTAACATTAAAGTGAACCAGTGTCTCATCGACAGTTTCCTACAAAAGGAAATCAAGCTTATTGCTCAGGTTTGTGGTGTCGGACTTTCTTTAATAAGTAATAGTTTGATGTGTGAGTCTGTATGAGTGAGTGTATGTATGAGAGAAGTGCATACGCTGTCTTACACTCTGCGTCCTGCAGGCGCTGTCAGAGGAAGCTCCGCCCAAGAAGGACAAACAAGAGAAGGGCAACGAGAACTACCGGAAAGTCAAAGAGGTGAGGACCCTGGTCCGTGTGTGTCGAGCTGCTGTGGGTGTGCGTCTCAGCTGTGGTGTTTCTGCGTCCTGCTTCCCAGAGATCACCTGGGATGTGTCTTCTTTACGTGGTGCTCCTCAGCAGTGGTGGCTTCCAGCTCTCAGAATTCATTTCATCATCTTTTCTCCCCCAACAGTCACTCTGAATAACAGCAGCATTAATATATAAAGAGGATTTAGAGGTTAAAACGTCTCTAAATGAAAGAGTGAAACCGTTGTGAAATGAACTCTTCTTTCACCTGATAAATCAATCATCAGTTCCAATAATCTAGTTGTGTCCAATCATGTAAAAACCTTATTCATTTTTTTCAAATTAACAGCTCAAACCTTTTTCAGTAAATCAAACCGTCAAACGCTGAAATGTATTTGTCAATCAAAAGTAATTTTCACTTTTACCTACAGTCAGTCAGGTACTTCCGGTGCTTTATTTACATGTGTATCACCTTTGTGAATATTTAAATATTACACTGGATATCGTATCATCTGACAGTGAAAAGCTTTGTTCACTTGATTTCAATTAAAACATGTTTTAATGATGTCATGAAATAACGTGGGATCACAGGAGTTGATTGACGACTAAAAAAATCCTTCATCTGGTTATAATGAGGTTAAAAATCACCAATATCTAAAAAAAATTGTCTTTATTAGTTAATTAGACTTTTTAATAACTTTAATTAGTTATTTGATTGACTGACTCCTGATTGGTCGAGAGCCTGATCAGCTGACTCCAGGATCAACCACGTCACAGACGACGTCTGGAGTGAAACATGGAGGCGTTTGTATCTGAGATGTTTTGGCATCATTTTGTACAACAGGAGGAAATGGAGCTGAGTCGTCCATCTTTATTTCATAATCATAATATATTTATGGTCTTCTCTCTCTCTCTCTCTCTCTCTCTCTCTCTCTCTCTCTCTCTCTCTTTCTCTCTCTCTCTCTCTTTCTCTCTCTCTCTCTCTCTCTCTGTAGATCCTTGAAAGGTTGAGCAAGATGTGCATCAGTGGAGTTTGGAAGAAGCAGCAGAGGTTGTTGAAGAACATGGGAGCTCATAAAGTCATGTTGGACCTGCTGCAGGTGTCATATGACCAGGTGAGACCGAGCCCCACCAAAATAAAAGCTCTGAATTCCCAGAACAAGGGTGTGGATCTTTGTGTCATCATTGTTTAAACACTATATCTAGGGTTCCGTTCCATCCTAACCCCCCCACTGTGTGTCTGCAGAGCGACATGAAGATGCAGGAGATCATCAGGTACACTCACCTGTTCCTGCAGAAGTTCTGTCAGGGGAACCCGGAGAACCAGGTGTTGCTGCACAAGAACCTCACCCTGTTCCTCAACCCTGGGGTATAAGGATTTCTATAACTCCTCAAGTTCAATGAAATGAATCAATCAATGTATAAAAACCCATGAGTGACACCTACCCTCTTGAATTTGGATAGACGGGATGTAACTCAACTTTACAACAACGACGAGTATTATGATTTATTCTGTGTATTCATAAAACAAACATTAGGAATCTGTCTCTTAGAGATGTGGGGAAAACGCTTTAACAACTTTAAAACCCTGACACGTTTCTGATTAAACGTGTCAGACATTTCTCAAAGTGATTGACTGAGTGAATAAAGAGTGAGTGAGTGACGGTGAGAACAGTCTCCTCCTGCTGTGCAGCTGCTGGAGGCCGAGACCGTGCAGCACATCTTCAGCAACAACTACCAGCTGTGCAGCGAGATCTCCGAGAGCGTGCTGCAGCACTTCATCCACTGCCTGGCCACGCACGGGCGCCACGTGCAGTACCTCAACTTCCTGCACACCATCATCAAGGCCGAGGGCAAGTACGTGAAGAAGTGTCAGGACATGATCATGACCGAGGTGAGGACCAGGACCAGGACCAGGACGAGTCCCTTTGACCAGATGTTCTCAGCCTGTTGGACGTTCTGATGTTTAATGTTCGTTCTCGCCACAGTTGACGAATTCCGGCGAGGACGTGGTCGTCTTCTACAACGACAAGGCCTCATTCAACGTGATGTTGGAGCTGATGGCGGAGAGCAGGGAGGGGGTCGGCGAGAGCAGCCCGCTCAGGTAACCATGGCAACACCAGGCTTGTGTAACAGGGTTGTTGACTGGGTGGTCGAAGGTGTCGTGAGAAACATGTCCTCCTCCCTGCAGGTATCACATCTCTCTGGTGGAGCTGCTGGCCGCCTGCGCCGAGGGGAAGAACGTCTACACCGAGATCAAGTGCACGTCACTGCTCCCCCTGGAGGACGTGGTGCGCGTGGTCACGCACGAGGACTGCATCACCGAGGTGAAGCTTGGACAGACACACAACTCAGTGATGATCATATGATCCAGTGAAGCAGCTGTGATCAGCTTTTCCAAAACTCAAGTGCGAACAATATGCTGTGAATTAGTTTGAACATATTCAAACTTCCACACGCCACCTCGGGCTTATTTCACTTCTCTTTCCATCCATCCGTCTAATTTGACGAAAACATGAACACTAACATCCTCAAACATGTGACCTTTGACCTTTGAGCTGTTAAGGAACTAGTCAGTACATCACCTGAACAGGGAATTGAACCCTGGACCGTCAGATTAAAAGTCTGATGCTCTACCGTCTGAGCTACTCAGGCTTCAGGAGGGTTGTCTTTCGAAGAAAAACTTCTATTTAAATACATATACACTACTTACAACATAGACAAACTACCAGTACATACAGTCAGGCAGTTTATGGGCATCTACAGGAAGGAACATTCTATACTTGTGGTGGAACAACCCACGACCATTTATCAGATTACGTGAGGAAATCTTAATATTTGGCTTCCTGATTTGCTTCAAGGCAAACACACTATTCAGGAGCCATAAGGAATCACAGTGAAGGTTCATAAGTGTCCAGTGACATGAAAGTGAATAAAGCCATCTTTTGATATAACTTGTTTCTCACAACTTAATAGATATCTCAATGTGAACTCTCTCTAAATGAGACCATCGCCTGAACAGGGACTTGAACCCTGGACCCTCAGATTAAAAGTCTGATGCTCTACCGGCTGAGCTGTCCAGGCTCTGAGAGAGTCTCCTTTTGTACTAGAATTTCTCTGACTCAGATAAATAAATACATGATCCACATACACACACTACTAGCAACAATGACAATGTACCACTGTATACACACAAAGGGCATCTACAGCAAGTAAATATTACAACTTCTGGTGGAACAGCACCTTGGCACAAGTTGAATCCATTGTGTGAGGAAATCTGGATAATTTTCTGCTTCTAGATTCTGTATTTTGTTTTGGAACAAGTCATTACAGTTTGAATAGAAACCTTTTCACCCATGTTGGTATGAATGTTTGAATGTTGAATGAAAAGTGACCGTCCTGATCAAACGTCTTCATGTTGTTCACGTCTTTGTGTCTCAGGTGAAAATCGCGTACGTGAACTTTGTGAATCACTGCTACGTGGACACCGAGGTGGAGATGAAGGAGATCTACACGTCCAACCACATCTGGAAGCTGTTTGAAGACTTCACCGTGGACATGGCTCGGGTAACCACCCCCCCCGACTCACTGGAACATCCACCACAGCAGGTCGGGCTCATGCAGCTGCTTTCACGTGTTTCTCCCGTCTGCAGGTTTGTAATAAGAGAGAGAAGCGTCTCACTGATCCCATCCTGGAGAAATACATCATCCACGTGGTGTTCGACACCATCAACGCCTTCTTCAGCTCGCCCTTCTCCGAGAACAGCACCTCGCTGCAGGTCAGCAGCACAGACATACATCTATCTATATTTGGCTTTTTAATCTGAGAGTCTCTTCTGAGGTTTGATCGTCCTCTCTCTTTCTCCCTCTCCCTCTCTCTCTCTCCGTCAGACTCACCACACCATCGTCACCCACCTGCTGCAGTCGTCCGTCCGGCTGCTGGACTGTCCCTGGCTGCAGCAGCAGCACCGAGGTCAGGTGGAGACGTGCATCAAGACGCTCGCCATGACAGGTAACACACAGACACACACACACAGACACACACACACACACACACACACACTCACACACACACACACAGACACACACACACACAGAGGGATCAGTATATAACGCTCTGTCTCTGTTCAGCTAAGACTCGTTCCATCGCCATCCCTCTGGACCTGGAGTCTCAGATCAGCTCCATGTTGTCCAGCTCTGCTCTCAACTCTTTGTCCCGCTCGAACCCAAACTACAAATCCTCCTCACGCTCCGTCAGACCCATCGCACCCAGCAACCCCTGGGACTACAAGAACATCATCGAGAAGCTGCAGGTACAGACACGTTCCATACCGAAGAACTGCGATAAAGCTGCAAAACTCTGATTAAACTGTGTGTGTGTGTGTGTGTGGTTGTGTGTGTTTGTCCCTCAGGACATCATCAACACTCTGGAGGAGCGTCTGAAGCCGCTGGTCAACGCCGAGCTGTCCGTGTTGGTGGACGTCCTCCATCAGCCGGAGCTGCTGTTCCTGGAGGGAACCGACGCCCGGCAGCGCTGCGAGTCGGGAGGATTCATCTCCAAGTAGGTTCTGCCTGAACAAATATCTGTGTGTGTGTGTGTGTGTGTGTGTGTGTGTGTGTGTGTGTGTGTGTGTGTGTGTGTGTGTGTGTGTGTGTCCAGGATTGTTGTACGGACTTAATTGCAAGTCCCTGTTAAAATGTAAGGTAAAGACATGTTTTTAATGTTGTGTTTTTAAGGGTGTTTATGAATGTCTTCTGAATTCATAGAGACGTGTGTGTGTGTGTTCATGTGTTTTTGTGTGTGTGTGTGTGTGTGTGCAGGCTGATCCAACACACCAAAGCTCTGATGTCTGCAGAAGAGAAGTTGTGTATCAAAGTCTTGAGGACGCTGCAGGAGATGTTGATCAGGACGCTGGACTTTGATGAAAAGGTTTGTTAAACCACCTCTTTTAAAACCGGCTCTTTCACGGCTACATGAATTCCCGGATGGAGACAGTAGGGGGCGCTGAGAGAGTCTATTTAACGATGTCATATCAAATGCAGAGCAGCATTTCTGGTTATTGCGTTAATTTAAACTTTTAACAACTTTTACACAACAGACTTGGCTTTAGTTCCATTAAGGAAATCAGATTTAGTTCTTGAGATATATCTAACAAAACATTTTAATGTTGTGTTCATGAAAAACGTGTTGTGTTGTTTCAGGGAATCTCGCTGCGTAAAGTTTTGCTGCAGAATTATCTGTTTCCGAACAAGAAGAACAACCTGAAGACCGACCTGGTGGAGCTCACAGCTGCAGGTACACAAACAACACTGGCGGAAACGTAACACAATGCAAGATATGCTACACTCTGGCTCCCCCTACAGGTGGTATACTCAATTCACTGAGTCATACGCGGTACACCAGAGTGACAAGGTGCAGTTCCAGGCCTCCAGGGGGCGCTGTGGCATTGACAGACAAGCCATTCTCCCTATATTAGAGTTTGTGTAGCAGCAAAGTGATCTAGAAGCTGTTAATTAAGCTATAAAAAACGACATAGTGTTTTGCTTTAACATTCTAATCAGATCAACAGATTCTTGAGATGGAGTTTTAATTATTATTATCATATGTTATTATTATGGTGTGTCAGGCGGGGAGCAGGAGCGCGACTGGGCGGCGGTGGCGTCGGTTCAGTGTCGTCTGGACCGAGAAGGAGGAACCAAGCTGTTCACAGATCTGGTGATGAGCACCAAGAACGACAAGATCTTCCAGGAGAGCATCCAGCTCGCCATCTGTCTGCTGGAGGGAGGAAACACAGAAATACAGGTGACACACACACACAGACACACACACAGACACACACACACACACACACACACACACACAGGACCACCTCTGTGAGTGAATCTGTGTGTGAGTCACGTCTTTCTCCCACAGAATTCCTTCTATAAGCTGATGATGGGCGACAACAAGTCAGAGAAGTTCTTCAAGGTTCTTCACGACCGGATGAAAGAAGCTCGGACGGACATCAAAGCGACGGTTTCCGTGAACGTCGGAGAGATGACGCACAAAGCCAACGAGAAGGAGCTGGAGCAAGGTGAGGCGTCCACAACTCAACTCACTCAACTGAATCTACTCTTTTCTTTTGCTTTTTAGAATATATCCTGTAAAATCTGTGACTGTAAAACTCAACCAACAAAAGTGTTTCAGGACGTTTTCTGAACCTTCATGTGTTTGATCCATTTAAAATAAGTTTTATTGCCAGGATTTGTTACATTTGTGTATTTAAGTTTAGTTTTTGAATTTATTCTACGATGAGACTGAAATTCAAATTATTTTGGAAGGCGGCTCAGGAGCTTTAGCTCTTCCTGGTTCGGGGGGGCACCAGCTGATGGGTCCGGCCGGCGCCTCGGCTCTTCCAGCGGCGCCGGTGGAGGAGCAGAGGGAGGTGGAGACGGAGATGGGACCAGCTGTTATCATCATGAAGCCGATTCTCAGGTTCCTCCAGCTGCTCTGTGAGAACCACAACCACGACCTGCAGGTTTGTGTCTCACTGATCAACAACCAGGACGTAAACACTGGTTCTGCTGTGATACAGGCTTTGAAACTACGGCTCGGTTTCGTTGTGCACCGACTGGGATTCAACAGAATTTATTATAAAAACACAAGCATAAAAATATTCATTCAATTATTTGTGTATTTGCCATTTTTGTCAGTTAAAGAGATATTTACTGTGAACGAGATGGAACCTGTGTTTGCTTCTCTCCAGAACTTTCTGCGATGCCAGAACAACAAGACCAACTACAACCTGGTGTGTGAGACGCTTCAGTTCCTGGACATCATGTGTGGCAGCACCACGGGGGGTCTGGGTCTGCTCGGCCTCTACATCAACGAGTCCAACGTCCACCTCATCACCCAGACGCTGGAGACGCTCACCGAGTACTGCCAGGGCCCGTGCCAGGAGAACCAGGTGAGGAGCAGGAAGGATCTCCATCAGGGTCCAGAGGCAGGTCCACTCAGCACTAACACTGTGTGTGTGTGTGTGTGTGTGTGTGTGTGTGTGACCCAGACGTGTATAGTGACCCACGACTCCAACGGTATCGACATCATCACGGCTCTGATCCTGAACGACATCAGCCCGTTGTGTCGCTACCAGATGGAGATGGTGCTGCAGCTGAAGGTTTGTTCAGAGATCAGCTGATCCTGGTCAGAACCGGGGACTGGGAATAAAGATGGAGGACGTGAAATGAAGCCAAAACATTTCAGATATGAGCGCTGCCATCTTGTGGTGATGACCCCACACGTCGAGTGGAGCTGTGGTGTCATGAGTCAGTCTCAGCTATCATTCAAGATGTCTCAGCTCATTTGTATATCATCAAATAACTATTTAAAACCAAACTTTATCAGAAACACTTGAACAAACATCAGTGAGATAAGAACCTCACCTAAAATGACCGAAACTTTCTTATTAAACTTGAACTTTAGTTTTGCTCCTCGTCCCATCTGCTAACCAGGAGGAGGCGTTCAGCCACCAGGGGGAGATTCAGACTTTGGCTTCACTTTCTGGAGCCGTCATATCGTCCATCTTCATTTACAGTCGCTGGTTAGAATGAGAAGTGAACATGTCGTGTTTGGTCCAGATGTTTGACTGCTGCTGCTGTTGTCTGTCTGGTTGCCAGGACAACGCCTCCAAGCTGCTGCTGGCTCTGATGGAGAGTCGCCATGACAGCGAGAACGCCGAGAGGATCCTGTTCAACCTGCGACCACGAGAGCTGGTCAGAGACTCCTTCCTCACGTCCTTCATCCTCTTTATCTCTCTTCCCTCTGTTGTATTTTCTATATATGGATAAACAATATAAATGTGTGTGTATATGTGTGTGTCTGTGTGTGTGTGTGCAGGTGGAGGTGATAAAGAAGGCCTATAACCAGGATCAGGACAGTGAGTGTGAGGGAGTCGAGGTTTCTCCTCGGGAGGTCGGACACAACATCTACATCCTGGCTCAACAGGTGACACAACACAACACAACATCTCTGTGTCACTGCATAATGATTACTTCTACTTTTAAGATAAGATAAGACCTAATAAAATGAGATAAGATAAGATAAAGATTTATAGATAAATAAATCCTTTATTAGTCCCAGGATGGGGAAATTTGCAATATTACAGCAGCAAGAGTCAAAAACAAGCATCAGTCAGTATTAATAAGTAACTTTACTCACTTGTATTTAATACTTGAAGTAAAGTTTTGTGTTGTGTGTTTGTGCTCAGTTGGCCAGACACAACAAAGTTCTGCAGAACCTCCTGAAACCCCTGAAGAAGAGTAAAGAGGGAGAGGAAGGAATCTCCTCCATGGTAATTCACCCGTCCAGTTACTGTGAGGAGTACTGCAGTACTGATGGAGTTACTGCAGTACTGATGGAGCTACTGCAGTACTGATGGAGCTACTGCAGTTGTGTTACATGAATGTTTGTGTGTCTGCAGCTGAACCTGAACAACCGGCCTCTGTCCCAGATGTTGAAGTCCACAGCTCCAGCTGCTGTGGTGGAACAGGATCCTCTGGAGTACTACGAGCTGCTGACCTCTCAGATAGAGGTACTGCAGACATATATATGTATATTTATACACATGTGTCATACATGTACACATGTGTGACGTTAGTGTGACCTGTGTGTGCAGATTGTGCGTGACGACCGCAGCATGGAGCAGATCGTGTTCCCGGTTCATCCCATCTGTGAGTTCCTCACCGAGGAGTCCAAGTTCAGGGTCTTCAACACCACGGAGCAGGACGAGCAGGGGTCAAAGGTCACACACTTCTTTGAGCAGTCGTCCTTCCTGCACGGAGAGATGGAGTGGCAGAAGAAGCTGAGGAGTGAGGATACACACACACACACACACACACACAGACACACACACACACCAATTTTTCGTGAAGTTCAAATTGAAGAGACAATGATTTTAAATCCCTGAAGCTTTCAACCACGTTTAATCTGTGTGTGTGTGTGTGTGTGTGTGTGTGTGTGTGTGTGTGTGTGTGTGTGTGTGTGTGTGTGTGTGTGTGTGTCTTTGTGTGTGTGTGTGTCAGGCATGCCGGTGTTGTTCTGGTTCTCTCGGAGGATGACTCTGTGGGGATCCATCTCTTTTAATCTCGCCGTCTTCATCAACCTCATCATCGCCTTCTTCTACCCGTACAACTCAGGACAAGGTACTGATGCAAATACTAGTACTGCTACTTCTACTACTGCAACTTGTACTTCTACTACTGCTGCAGTGATCCGGGTCTGTTGTTAATGTCTGAGTTCATACATCATGAACCTCGATCGAGACTCTCAGGCAAACGTCTATAATGAGCTAAGAGTTTCAGATTGTTTCTGTCTGAATAAAGCCAGAAACTTGTGGGGAAAGGTTTTAATCAAGCCGTGACTCTCGTGAAGCCACATTTATTACATGTGGCTCTACGACAAATACGACAAATGTCCTTGAGGCCGATGAATGAATTGGTTACCTCTCTCTCAGCCGGAGCCATCGACGACTCTCTGCTGCTGATGCTCTTCTGGATCCTGACCGGTCTGTCTGTACTGGGTCTGTTCTCCGGGCGCTACGGCCTCCAGCCGCTGACCCTGGCTCTGATCCTCAGATCCATCTACCACTTCGGCATCGGGCCCACGCTCGTCCTGCTCGGGGCGCTCAACGTAGGAACCACGTCCCCCCCCCCCCGACACAAGTCTCCTTAAATTACAACCTGATTTTATTGTGAAATTACAACTTTATTTTTGTAATATTTTTTACTTTTTCTCATAAAATAACAACTTTTTAATTGGGTAATTACGACTAAATTCTGGTAATATTACAACAGTATTCTTGAAATATCACTTTTTCCCTTTAAGCAGCTCTATTACAAACTGTTAATGTCCGAAAACATTTCTCTTAAGAAGGAAAACAAATTTAAATAATATATAATGACATAATTCAGATGGCAGGAAACATAATTTTTATTATTAACTTTCTATTCTAACATATTCAAGACATTTTAAGGCCTTCAATTTCTACTCTTGAACTTTAAAGCCTTGGTGGCCTCTCTCCTGACGACCTGCTGTGTTTCTCTGTTCACCTCCAGCTCATCAACAAGATCGTGTTTGTTGTGAGTTTCGTGGGAAACAACGGGACGTTTATTATGGGATACAAAGCCATGGTGATGGACGTGGAGTTCAACTATCACCTGGCCTACGTGCTGACCTCCACACTGGGCCTGTTCGTCCACGAGCTCTTCTACAGCATCCTGGTAAACCACCGGACCTTCATCCTCACGTCCCCTCTGGTGTCTGGGACAGATGTTAACTCTGTGTTTGTCTGTGTGTGTCTGTGTGTGTGTTTGTGCGTGCAGCTGTTTGACCTCATCTACCGCGAGGAGACGCTGTTCAACGTGATAAAGAGCGTGACTCGTAACGGGCGCTCCATCCTGCTCACGGCGCTGCTCGCCCTCATCCTCGTTTACCTCTTCTCCATCGTCGGCTTCCTCTGCCTGAAGGAGGATTTCATCATGGAGGTCGACCTGCTGCCACAGCTCGGTGCAGGTAACACACACACACACACACACACACACACACACACACACACACACACACACACACACACACACTAACACACACCGGGAACAATCATCTGACTGTGTGTGTGTCACTGCTGCGGGTTATTTACTCTCTCTCTCTGTGTGTGTGTGTGTGTGTGTGTGTGTGTGTGTGTGTGTGTGTGTGCGTGTGTGTGTGTCTGTGTGTCTGTGTGTGTTGTGCAGATCCTCCACCGAGCGAAGCCTCTCAGGATTTCCTGGACTCGTGTTCGTCAGACGGAGTCAGCTGCACGTCGGAGAACAGCGGCGTCGCCGAGGAGGAAGGTGAGAGGCGGAGCCTGATCATCACATACCTGGAGTTTAACCCTTCGAAGCATTTAGATCAAAATCAGAGTCTTAAGTTTTTATTTCTTTCGTGGCAATTTCTACAATCCCACTACCACCGAGAAAACGAGACACAAATTTCTCTTACAGTATCGTCACCTTTAATGCTCGACCACAGGGTTTAGTTTGTAGTATGCACCCAGAGAGAAACCAGTTCACTGTCTTTATACGTTTGGCTAACCCCTCCCACTCTGGTTGGGGTTTGTTAAACAGTCAAAGGTCGAGATCTTCTGATCACATGAATACAACAATGCCTGGTTAAAGCAATCAGGCCAATTTTCATTCAGTAGTACAGGACTGTGTCTAGAGAGAATCAGGTTACAGTGTCTCAGAGCAATCATGATCAATCAGAGGGGAAATAAACATGATTATTATGGTCAACTGTTATATTTCCCTCACACTGCTGACACCATATCAGCTTTAAAGGTGGATGTTCAAGTCCTAACTGTGTGTGTGTGTGTGTGTGTGTGTGTGTGTGTGTGTGTGTGTGTGTGTGTGTGTGTGTGTGTGTGTGTGTGTGTGTGTGTGTGTTTCAGAGGAATCCAACACGGAGCGGGCGTGTGACACGCTGCTGATGTGCATCGTCACGGTGCTGAACCACGGGCTGAGGAACGGAGGAGGAGTCGGAGACGTTCTACGGAAACCATCGAAGAACGTGAGGAACCATTGAGCTGAACTCATCACGTGTCACTACTCAGTTACTCTGCGGAGAGTAACTAAGTACTAATAAGTATTAGTGCAACACCTCAGTCAGTGGCTGATACTTTTTAACTGTAACTCTAAGTCGCAGTTTCTTTGTTGTTTAAGTTGTTTAACTAATACGTATGAAATAAGTTACAATTAATAACTTTATTTACTGTTCAAAAGACAATGACTAATGTTTTAATATGATCAGCTTCTAAAATAAGATGTGATTGAATAAATAAAATACTTTTTACACACCGATTACAATAATCCAATAATAACAAAATACATATAATGACACAAAGGAGTAATTTAAATGTCAAATTTTAACCTTTAAGTTTGAAACTATGATTATATTTATTTATCTGTGTGTGTGTGTGTGCGTGTGTGTGTGTGTGTGTGCAGGAGCCGTTGTTTGCCGCCCGGGTTGTGTACGACCTGTTGTTCTACTTCATCGTCATCATCATCGTCCTCAACTTGATCTTCGGCGTCATCATCGACACGTTCGCCGACCTGAGGAGCGAGAAGCAGAAGAAGGAGGAGATCCTGAAGACCACGTGTTTCATCTGTGGTGAGTGGAGTCCGAACCAGAAGGTTCACACCAGGCTCCGGGAGGTTCTAGTGTTCAAAGCGTCGGGTTGTGTTGCTGAGGACGGTTGTGTGTCGCTGCAGGTCTGGAGAGAGACAAGTTCGACAACAAGACGGTGTCGTTTGAGGAGCACATCAAGATGGAGCACAACATCTGGAACTACCTGTACTTCATCGTCCTGGTGCGAGAGAAGAACAAGACGGACTACACCGGGCCGGAGAGCTACGTCGCACACATGATCAAGGTACACACACACACACACACACACACACACAGGATGTGACCGAGGCACAAACACACACACGTCTGAGCGTTTGCTTCCGTCTCAGAACAACAACCTGGACTGGTTCCCACGGATGCAGGCGATGTCTCTGGTGGTAACCGATAGCGACGGGGAGCAGAACGAGATGAGGATGCTTCAGGACAAACTGGCCACGACCATGAAGGTGGTGATGACCCTGACCACGCAGCTGATGGAGCTCAAAGAACAGGTACACACACACACACACACACACACACACACACACACACTGACCCTTAAAGAGCTGAGCCAACAGGAGTCCTGTGTGTTTCTTTAAGATGACGGAGCAGAGGAAAAGGAGGCAGAGGATGGGATTCGTGGACGTTCAGTCGGGAGCCAGCGCTGCACTGCCCCCTAGTGCTGGAGGAGGAAACCACCAGATGTACAAATCATAATCATAAGGACAGACTCATGTTATTTGAACGTGACGGAGTTTCACTGTAAGATGCACAACTGCAAAGCAAAGAAAACACTAGAACACGGATACAACATGTGCAACGGATGTTTGTCTCTAAAGACACGAGGAGAGATTTGTTTGTTCTCACTTTTTTTTAATATCTGACCGAGAGAGAGAGAAACACGGATCACACAGTCACAGCAGAAAGATAATAAACTGTGTTATCGTTAGCATCTTGGATAAATGACGTTAGGTTCCACATCATGTATTTAACTCCACAGATGTTTGTGTGTCTGTGGAGAACTGTTCATGTTCGTGACTTCACACCTGACACGTGTGTTGTCAATCACCAGAGGAAGTGATCGAAGCCGTAATTGGGGGCGGGGCCACGGTTAAAACCTCCACCCCTTTCAGAAATTCAAGATTCAAGATTCCTTTATCATTGTAATTCAGCTTTTTCCGTTTCAACTCACTTTAGTTAATTTAAAGAAAATGTTGATGGAAGCAGAAAACGTTTGAATGTAAAGTGAACTCATGTTTTTGTTTGTTTTGTTATTTTTAAATGTAGTTTCTAAGTGAAATGTTTTAATATGAATATTACGGTTTGACTGTGATGTATTTATGGAGCAAATCCTGTTTTCTAACACTGTAACGAGCTCAGTACAAACACTGGACTAAACGTGAGCTGCTTTCTGTGCAGTCGAGTGAACGACTTCACAGAGAAACAGAGGGAGGAGGAGGAGGAGGAGGAGGATGGTGTGATGAAGACTACACATCTTCAGAAAAATAAAATATTTACTATGAAACACAAAGTGCCGGTTTCCTCACTTGTGAATGGATTCTAGAAATGTTGCCGTGTATGTTTGGGTTTTATGAGAATCTGTCAAATGAATTGACCTATATACTATATACCTGTATATATACAGTATATACACTAAGCCTTGCACAACTGATGTGTGACTATCCAACCACAAGGTGGCGTCCTTGTGAGGAGGGAAAGACACACATGTAATATCAGAGGGAGAACATGATTAAAGAAAGACTTGAATATCCTGACAACAAACAAAAAGAAAAGTATTTGTTTATTTGTTTATTTGTTTATTTAGAAGGATCCCCATTAATTCTACCCTAAGACAGAGCTACTTTTAGTGGGGTCCACATAGAAGACATACATACAGATATCAAACATTTAAAACTTACATTACAATACCTATATCAATTATTTAAAACATACGTTAAATTACAAATATCAAAAGTTAAAATACATTGAATAATGATCATACAATTATATGTTACAAATATCAAAAATAAGTTAGTGGTTATGCAGTTTTACCTTTGTCATGATATAAAATACTGATAGGTAATTCCATAGAAGTGAAAACGTCAAACCATGTAATGGAGTCCTACACATTTATGTACAGTCCAGCACCATCTAGTGTCACAAGTATGTTGTACCCAAGTGTTTCATTATTTGCTTTTTGAACATACATTTACGTGTCACGTTTATAATTTCTGTTGGTAGTAGGTTCCATGACTTCATGGCTCTGTATCCCACAGTGCGTTTAAGAAAATTGGTATTAGCTCTGGGGAGAGAAAACCTTCCCTCTATTGCTCGTCTAGTGCCATAGTTATGAGAGGCTAAATTTTTATTTAGTTGCCTATACTGATCTGCTGGTGTATGAGCTATGATTCTTTCTTGATAATTTAATTTATGCCTCTTAAATATTTGTTCTTTAAAAAAGAGATGAAGTTGTTTCCTTGCATTGTTTGTTTATGTTTCATCCACTTCCTCTATGAATGTTCTAGTTTCTGTTTTAATTGATAAGTAAGAGATTCAGAGGAAGTTGTCAGTGTGAAGCTGTCAGCCAATCAGAGCAGAGTTGTGTCGTCACACAGGCGAGCCCATCACTGCAGCTGATTGGCCAGGGGAGGGGAGAGCACATGTCTGCCAGGTGGAGGTGAATGCTGCCTCCTTATTGGATGAGAGTAGTTAAATAGCAGCCATGAGGCTCCGCCCACTTCTTCATCTGTATAAATCCTCCGGTGGAACCAGGTGAAGAGAAACAACCAGGAGAGAAATAAGGTTTAAAGATCCTCAGAGACAGAGACACAGAGACAGAGACAGACACAGGTAGGTGGACATTCCTGTTTCACTTTATACTTTAACTTCACTTCAGCTGAAACAGGAAGTTTCTTCAATCTGCTTCTTCTTCTGTTGCTGGAACTTTTTCTGTCATACAAACAATTTAGAAGTTTAGCATCTGACTTTCCTGCTGCTGCGTTTGTGTCTGTTCCACCTGTAACTGAAACAATAATTCATAACGTGGATTAATTGATTAATTGATTACTGGATTGACACAAACATTTAATCGTGTCTCAAATGTGAGGCTCTGAACTGAAAACAGAACTTCTGGTCGATGAGATAAAATGTATTTTGAAAAAGTGTAGAGTGTATTTTTCACTTTCAGATTTGTAGATAATGTTAATAATGATTAGTTCACACTGAGTCTGGTCAGTGAGAGTTTGTTCTCTCTACAGTCTTAATACTATAAGTATATAGTATAAGTATATATTGTAGGTGTTGCAATGTGGTGCTGTGCACATAAAGTAAATTTATATTGAGTTTATTTGGACCAATCAGCTGCTCTTTGTGAACGTGCAGTTATCACACAACACATCAATATGTGATAATCAGATCAATCAATATGTCAAACATTTGTTGTTTTCAGCTTTTTACATTATATTAAAGTGTTTCTCAGTATGAAGATCTACTTCTTCACTGAGGTGAATGAAGTATTCAGAATCTTAACTGCACTAAATGTATTAAAACTGCAGTACTTTATGATATTGTGACAAGTACATTAGAAGTCCTGCTTGTAAGAAAAGAACATGAATAAGACACAAACAAAGTCATCTTTATGCATAATCTTTAATAAAATAATATATGAATTGATCTATTTACCTTTACACTGAACTAATCTGTTCAGACAAAGTAAACATCTGAAAATGTTGTTTGTCAAATATCTGAAGATTTTTCTGTCAAGTGAAACAAAGAAAATCAGCAGAAAAAAGCTCATTTCTGAAAAGATATTTCACCTGTTTGAAGAAATGACTCAGTTGATTATTAGTGAATCTCAGTAAAAGGTGAATCACCGGAGAAGTGACCGTCGGTGATGAAGGACGAGTCACAGTGAGACAGTGCTGTCTCAGCTGCTGAGTGACGTGGAGTCTGGGTTCGATTCCCTTGAGGCTGTGTCGTCATCGGCCTCCTTCTTTAACTCACCTGAAGTGTGATGACACTTGTGCATCATCATCATCATCAGCTGCTGCGTGTGTGTCTGTGTGTGTGTGTTTGTGCACGTACGTCTGACCTCCAGACCTGAGGAGTTCAGGAGAGACAGGTTGAGACGAGTTGTTTCTTCTGTTCAACGGTTTAGCAGAATAAATACTGAGCCTGTCTGGACCAGTCGAGCTCAGAGGGACATGGTCTGGTCCTGATGTCATCCTGTCCTACATGGGAACTGTGGGTAGGCTGAGGTTAAAAGAAAGGAAGGAAGGAATGAATGATACAATTAATAAATGCAGGAATGGTTTTGACCACAAGAGGGACTGAGCAGGAGTAATATTTCGTATATAAACCCTCCTCGGCTGTTTGAATTAGAAAAGATGAGTCACCGATGCTTCAAATATTAAATAATACAGATGTTACCGACTCCAGCTAAACTTAATAAAATGAGACTCTGATAAAAATCAATGTTGGTATGTAGAAGAGATCTGGGAAAGTTCCTCATTGTGAAATAAATTAAATACAGGAAAACTGGTTTGTGTTCTGCTCGATCGTTGAACCTTTGATTTTTATCTCTTTGGCAACGACATCGAATACAAAGTCATTCAGTGTTTTTTAAAGTTAACTTGGATCAGATTAAAAAACGGGGAAAATCCCTGATTTCTCAAGACAAAAGTGATGATCAATGAAATGATTCTGATTTCATCACATCACCACATGTTGCACAATGAGTCGTGTGAACACGTCTGGTTTCATGTGGAGCTGAACCGGAAATAACAAGTTTATCTGATAACTAACAGTGATGATGATAGACGAGTTAATATGAACATGAACAGTCAGGGATCAGGGTTCAGGACGTTTACAGAGAGTGGAAGTCGATGCAGGATAGTGTGTCTGTGTGTTGTGTGTCTGTGTGTTGTGTGTCTGTCTGTGTGAGAGTTGTCTGCTGCTGGTCGCCCTCGGGCCTCAGTCGCAGCCCTGTCACATGAGAACAGATGGTCGATGGCGGCGTGACGTCCTCTATCGACTCTGACTCAGGCTGCTGCTGATGTGCAGTCGCTCAGATTGATTGATTTCTGGGAGAGATTTGTCTGAACATGACAGAACTTCTGTCACCTTTTAGATCAGAAACACACAAAGAGCCGAGGGAGAAGTTCACTCATCAGAGGGAGACGAGGTCGTAAAAGTTTAACAGCTTCAGCGTCAGAGGAGAAGCTGAGGACAGAGTTTCCTCATTGTCCTCGGCTTAGTTTTACTCATTCACTCGTCCTGTGTCTCTCTCTCTCTCTCTCTCTCTCTCTCTCTCTCTCTCTCTCTCTCTCTCAGTCTTGTTCCTGGACGTCCGGCCGATCGATCCCTCGCTCTCAGACAACATGGCGTCCGTCGCCCCCTTCAGCCGCCGGCAGTGGGCGTCCCAGTCGCTGAGGGTCACCGCCAAGGAGATGTCCATCGTCTCCGCCCGGGGAAAAACCAACGCCATCGCAGAGCGCTTCTCCAAGTGAGTCGTCACTTTAATAATTCATCAGCAGCCACTCAGCAGATCAGCCTGTGTTTCCCTCACGTGGCGCCGCACCCACGTTTCTCTTCTTCTCCTCTGATGAGAAACCAGCTCACGACGCTTCCTCTCCACTCGGCTGCTTCTCAGTTTCCTCTTTTCTGTAAATGTGACGATCACACCTTCAACCAGTCGAGTTCAAGTCGTAGTTTCTGCTTCACAGACTTCACTGAGTGGAACTGGGCTGAATCGCACCTTCACATCTCAAGTTACTGCTTTCTGAACTGAGCAGGTGGTGGTTTCCTCTGTAGTTCCTCTGTAGTTCCTCTGTCTGACCACCAGAGGAGCCAGTGCTGCTGTGGATAGTGAACACACATGTTAAAGGTTCAGTGTGTGGAATGTAGAGACACCTAGTGGTGAGGTTTCATGTTGCAGCTGAATACCCTTCACCTCATCTTGTGTGTGTCTGTCTGTGTGTGTGTGTGTGTCTGTGTGTGTGTGTGTGTGTGTGTTTGTGTGTACGTGTACCAGATGCTGCTGATTCTTTCCGTCTGTTGTCTCACTCACTGTCCGTCCCACATGTCCTCAGGTATCAGATGGCAGCAGAGGAGGGAAATGCAGAGAAGAAGGTGAGTGTCAGAATGAAAACACAGATTTACTACTTCACTGAGGAAGTGTTTAGAACTGCATTTGCAGTATTACATGTATTTATACTGCAGTAATCTATTACAAGTCCTGTATTTAATAATATGAGAGCAAGTTTCTCTCTCAAGCAAAATGTCCTGAATGCATCAAAAGTAAGATCAGGCAGAACTGTTTGTTTTTAGGATGTGAAATGACTGGATCTGCAATTTAGTTATTTTCAATTCATCGTTAAATGAAGTTTACAATTAATGAGCCGATTATAAAACTGTGTTAATTGGTTTATAAGTGATGACATCACCTAAAGTTTCACTGACTTTCCAAGTTGTTGATTATTCAGACATCACATGAACAAACTGTTTCACACCCGCTGATCCCAGACTGACTTTATGTTAGACATTAATCTGAACACACACACACACACACACACACACACACACACACACACACACACACTCTCACTCCAGCAGTGCACAGAGAGCTCTGGTGAAAGTACTCGAGGAACAATGGCATCTGCTGTCGTGTGGTAACAAGACTCCTCTGACCCACCTGATCTGTGGGTGTGTGGGGGGGGGCGGCTGGCTAAGACACACCCACCTACCCCAGGTTGTCTCACTACGACTCCTGTAGCAGCACACACACACACACACACACACACACACACACACACACACACTGTTTCTCAGAACTTTACTGGACTTAAAGAAACTTTATAAATAAAAACAAACGTGTATATACATGTTTTTCATAACAGAAAATTCATATCATTGAGTTTATAGCTAAAAAATGTGATAAGTTTTGTGTAGTAATGTATTTTTTGTAGAGGAGGAATGAGAAAGCACTTTTCTTTGGCTCCAGTTTAATAACCTAACGTCTGCTCTCTGGGTCCCGAAGCTTCTTCTCTTTCTCTCCAGCTGCTTCGCTCTCTCACTCTTTCAAGGAAGTTTCTCTCTCTCTGTTTAGGTTTCTCTCTCTCTCTCTCTCTCTTTCTACCTTTCACTCATTTCCTGTGTTTTCGCTCCGTCCCTCTCACTGACGGTGTCTGTTTCTGATTTTCTCCCCCGCCCCTCGTCCCCTGCACTCCCTCTGTTTCCTCCCTCTCTCCGGGGTGTAGGGGGGGGGCTGCTGGCTTCTCTGATCACTTCTCAAGTCTCTCACATCTGGGACGGGTTGTAGCATTTCCAGCCGGTCAGTAGACACACACAGACACACACACAAACACGGTCGCACAACTGGACAGCCGGCTCGCCCTCCTCTTCTCGACTCTCTCTCCTCCGACAGTAAGAATCCTGTGCAGCTGTTTCCAGGTCTGTGGCCGACGAGCGGCTCTTTGTCTTCTGTGCAGTTGTTTCTCTTCAGTCTTTTCCTCTGACTCTGCAGCTGGAGGTTGAGTTGAGTTCTGCTGTTTTTTTACCTTCAGTGGCCTGAGTCATAGTCTGATGAGGAAATGCTGAACCGCTGGAAAGAAGCGGAAACGTCTTGATGTCTCTTTGTATCTGAGGTGTTGGTTTCTCACGACTCTGTTTGAATCCTCCTTCATCTAAACTCTCATGAGTCTGACTGCTTAACTCAACTTCTGTAGTTTAACTCCTCTTCAAATACTTTAATCCATGCGACGGCTCTTTGAACATCTTTTGGATTTAATCAATTCTTCATTTCTTTGTCTGTTTTTTAGTTACCTGATCGATTTTAGTTTGTTGTGTGAAATAAACTAGACTAAATACTTTTGTTGTTGTGTTAAATGGATAAGTCATTTGACTTTTTAGGATAATTTAAAGTTTGAAGTTTTTTTTCATAGTCCAGATGAAACTTGAGAATTTTGCTGCTTTTCTCTTTTTATATTTGAATTCCCAGTAAAACCGAACCAGCACTTTGATGACATCACCTTGATGTTTAAGATTATTTTAACAATGAATTAAAATGAGTAATTAACAAAGTGACAATAGTTGAGACCTTAAATCAGAAGATGGTTCTTTTGCATCGGCTGATCTACAGTCGGTGTCTGGACAGTTGCACAGTTTGTGTTTCTGCACATTTAATTATAAGAAACTGCACCAAAGGCTCAGTTTAAGTTTGAATCTAGTTAAACGTTTGAAACGTCCTCAGGTGAGTTTGTGGAACGACCTGATACTTGATCCTTTTCCAGAGGAACAATGAGCTTGAAGCTGAGACACAAATAATCAGATGTAGAATCCCAGCCTGAGGATCTGTGAGTAACAGCTGCTTCTTCTCCGCAGGCTGCAGCTCCTCTGCCCTCAGCGCTACGCAGCGGGAGTCTGAGTGTTTTAAAGAAACGCTGGGAGCAGCAGCAGCAGCAGCCGACCTGTCACAGAACCCAAAGTCAGGAGGCCACGCCCTGCGGCCCCCCCGACCCTCAGACCCCCATCAGCCAATCCACGGGCCCCAAACCCTCACCTGGGAGCCGCTCGGACACCTGGAGGAGCTCCACCGTCCCACAGGACCCGGAGCCTGAGACCAGTGAGGAGCAGCAGGACCCGAGGAACCCGAGGAACCCGAGGAACCCGAGGAACCCGAGGAACCCGAGGAACATGGAGGAGCCGACGAGCAGAAGCACCGAGGAGCCGGAGGCCGACGTGTCTGAGAAGCCGAGCGTCCCACTCAACAGCCTGAAGAGGATGTTCGAGACGGGAGAGAAGCCGAGAGACGAGGTGAGTCCGTCCGTCTTCACCTGATCTCCATGAAGACTCACAGGGGACGAGAGTAACTGAGTACATTCACTCAAGTACTTTAGTTGAGTACATGTTTGAGGTCCCTTACTCCACCACAATCCAGAGGGAACTTAGTTTAATTTACTAATATAATTATGATGCGTTACATTGATAATCAAGTTACACAATATACTGCACTCTAAAGAAGAATGAGGTCATCTAGTACTTTTAATATTTAAAGTTGATTTTGCAGATAATATCTTTATACAAATGTTTAACAAACATCTGGAATCAAAGTGTTTCAAACCTTCAAGGAGGATTTATTTATTAGACTGAATCAGTTTTGACTGAACCCAGCAATCTGCACACTCGTTCTGCACCAGTAGATTGGCTCGGGTTGTTGTGCGTTTGTCTTTTTGTCGTCATGTGCGTGTTTCTGCTGCCGTGACCGTTGTGAGTCTTCAGTTCCATCGACAACTAAACGGCTTCGTGAATCGTTTAGTTTGAGAGGAAAAGAAAAGAAGACGTCTGCTTGTTCTCAAAGAATCAGAACTGTCATGCTTCAGTCACATGGTGCAGCCTCACTATCCTTCATCTCATCTCACCACAACACACACACACTCACACACACTCACACACACACAGACACACACACTCAGCTGACTTGCATCTCCCCTCAGTGAGCGGCTGGGCTTCACGCTCCCCGGGGCAGCTGATTGTTTGTGCAGCAGGAGGTGGAGGCCTTTTAACGTCCGCTCATGAATTTCCCTTGGGGGCGTGTCCGATGTGAAGTGCTGGCGCTCGAGGTGTGACTCGTTAACAACGACCACGCTGTGCTTCCTGCACACAGAGACGCCATTTACCACCGAGGGAACATTACGAGTCATTATGAAGCTTTAAACAGCTCCGAACACTGATGATGTGGAACTGACCCGGAATCTGCTCCTAATCCGTTCACTGCTCATGTTCTGCTCTTTCTTGTGACTTGTGCAATAACACTGTTAGAGTTTATAGAGTCGAACTTAGAGTAAGGAACTCACAGGAAGACTCCTCTGCTGCCTTTTCAAAATAAAACCATCTCTGTCCACACAAGCGTTTAGGCTCAGAATCAGTTTTAATCTTGTCTCCTCCACATTTACACAGTTGTATAGATGTAACGCACAGACATTAACTGACCCACAACCGGGTCAGTGACTCATGTCGTTGATTCTCTGTGATGAGTTCTACTCTGAGGCCGGGGGGTTTTCTTCATGGAGGAGGTCATGTGATACGACTCTGACGAATCAGTGAAAGCTACGAAAAGACCAAATCAGCCAGAGGTCGTGAGTCATCGTTTCCAAACATCTCAGTTTCGGCTCTGGAATTTTTAAAACTGAAGCTGGAACCAACTTCTCTGTTCCATCGATTCTAAATCTCCAGAGTCGTGTGAAGCAGTTGATGAGTTTAAAAGCAGAAACTTGTTTTTACACATGAACTTTGGAGGATGTCAGCAGAGTGGGGTTCTGTCTTTCTGCTGAGTTTTCCTCTGGAGATTCTTCATTCACATCATCACAGAACGTGGAGCCGGGTGGAGACGCAGGATGACTCCACCCGGCTGCAGAGATCACGTGTTTCTGTTTAAATCAAATCAACCCTGGTGTCGACTGATCTCACCACAAACTCTCTTGACCTCGGTCAGCGTGTGTGACTCTGCTTCTTCATCCCGAGATATATGTTTTCTTTTCGCATTTTTGCGTCTGTCCCCTGATGTCATCACCACCCCCCCACCCCCCCCATTTCCATCTCTTGCTGTGTTCCCTCCCTCAGCTCCTCTGGTTCTGCAGACGTTCCACCAGGAACCTGCAGGAAACACTCGGTTCTGTTGTGTCCTGCAGCTTCTCTCTGCAGCTCCTGCAGGTCTGAGCCTGTTTCATAAAGATCCTCGTCCTCAGCAGCAGTTCACACAGAAGACGAACCCGGCGTCGGCTGCTCAGATTCTCCTCGTCAGCAGGAAGAGTTCAGTTCATGAGATTTATTGAGAAGAAGAGAAACTGAGATCATCCTTTCACCCTCAGATGGTTTTTGTTCAGATTCCACGAGTCGACGCCGGATCGGCTCCTGGCAGAGGAACGTGCTGGAGACATTAGAAAGTGGATTTTCCAGCACTGAGTTTCTAATGTGAGCGTTTGAACACTGGGATCAAACGGCCTCTGGGAGTTTGGGGGATTTCTTCTCATGACTCGTTGAATCGTTTTCTCACTGAAGGAAGAATTGTTTGAAACAGTAAAATCAGATCTGACTCACGAGGCTCCAGAGCTGCACAGGATGATGTCATGGTTCAGGCTCATGACTGCAGACAGCTGATCTGACCGTCTCCCTCCCGAGGGCCCCCCCGCCGCCCCCCCCTCATAAATCATCCCTGTGCACCCCCCTCCTCCTCCTCCTCCTCCTCCCACACACGGTCACATACCTCCACCTCGGCTCTGGCCTTGTTCTTCAGTCTTCACTTCACTTTGTTCCAGTGAAACATTTAAACGACTTTTCCTACAGACGTCAAAACCAGGAAGAATATCTCCAACACATTTAGTTTGTGAAGACGATATTAATCTACACAAATCACACAATCTGAAACATAAATATTAGTTGAATCATTGAATTAGGTTTTATAGGAAAGAAAATGTCTGACAGAGATGAAGGAGCAGAAATGAGTTGTCAGTAATAATACTTCAGGTGAACGTTACTTTCATAGTTTTCTACAAGCGTCTAAACCAGGAAGAATATTTCAAACAGATTTAGTTTGTAAAGATGAAATTAATCTACACAAATCACACAATCTGTCTCGTGGGGATTAACAAAGATGCAACATCGTCTGTTCTCAACTCACAAGAAGACGAAGAAGGAAAGATGATACAAAGAAAAACCTCCGAGTCGTGAGGATTCATCTCCGAGGAGAGAGAGAAGAGAAACAGAGAGAAACCACAGAATTATGATATTTACACTTTAACATTTAACATTGAAAAGAAAAGACTGAAACGTAAATATTAGTTGAATCAATGTTTAAATGTTTTATAGATAAGAAAATGTCTGACAGAGATGAAGAAGCAGTAGTTAGATAGTTGATCTATTAGCAGAAGTTTGACTGATTTACTGAACAACTGACTCAAGATCCAAACTTTTCAAAATAAAAGCTCCGCAGTTCAGCTGGACACGCGTCACAAAAATAACCTCGTGCTTTTACTTTGAAGAACCATATAAATTAGAAACATATTGAACTGCCTCATGAAGACACACCCCCAAGCTGCTATGGAGATTATGCCACGCCCACTCTGACGGGAAATCCTGCATCACCAGACACAATGAAATTAATGGGACCCCCCCCCCCCCCACACACACACACACACACACACACAGCTCAGCCCCTCCTCTGCCCCCCCTCTTACAGCACCAGCTGCTCCACCACCCACTGTCCCTAATGACTCCACCCCCCCCATGCCTGCCGCTGATTTAACTCACCCATCTGTAACACCCCCCCCTTGCTGTCCCCACCTTCATTCAGCCACACCCCCCTTTGAACAGCCTGAACCCCTCTCCAGAGCCCCTGGTCCCCCCCCCCCCGGTCCTGACTCAGACCCTCTCAGTCTGAGTCTCTCTCTCCTCTTTCTCTCTCGTCTCCTCTGCTTCTCTGCTTCTCTTCTTCTCTTCTTCTCGTTCTCTGGCTTTAACTTCACGAGAGGTAACTATGACGATTTCATTCATCATGTTTGACTTCCTGTCTCATCAGCTGGACGACGACTCAGCTGCAAAGAGTCAGAAATGAGAAACCGCTTCACAAAGAACTTTATCATTTTATACTGATGAACCGAGTCGCTCCAGTTTATCAGTTTAATATTTCTAATAACTCTGTAGATGGTTCGTCTTCTGTCTTTGTTTTGGGGGGGGTATGGTCTTTGTGTTTGTGTGTGTGGGTGGGGTGTGTGTGTGTGGGTGGGTGTGTGTGTGTGTGGGTGGGTGGGTGGGTGAAGTCAATCTGTGCGTCTGAGCTCTAACAGAATCAGGATTAGCAGCAGATTCTTTGTCTCGTGCCGATGATCCGACGTCCTGAGACGGTTTGTTTACATCCCACTGACCGCTCTATCCCTCTGCCCCCCCCACGCCATCCACATGCATGCAAACCAGTCTCAGACACCCCCCACCCCTCCACCCACCTACCTAATCCACCCTCAGGGACAGATCCCTTATTATAATGACTGTTCTCTTTGTTGTGATTGGGTCTGTTCTCTTCAGAATCCGGCTCCGTCCACACGTCTCTGTTTTCATTTGAAAACACATGAACTCAGTTCCAGAGAAGCTGAGTTCATCTGTTTTCAAACTAAACTAAAGAAAAAAAAAACAAATGTACATTTTTAAGTCCCCAGATGCAACTGCAGAACCTTGGGGTGCTGTTTCTTTTTAAACCAAACATTACTGTCTCCATCGTTCCAGTTTGAAGTTTATCAACTGGTCCCGGTTCAGTGTGGACCAGCAGACACTGGGATGCTGGGAAACGATGACTCAGCTGTTTGCTGATTGGTCTTTAAGGTCACTGACGGGTCTTCGGGTTTGTCAGTGAATGTAAACTCGGAGCAGATGCATGTACTTGTACTTATACATGTGTGTATATGACTCATGTACTGAGGTTCCTCTTCAGCAAACTTCTGATTTAAAGCTTGAAAGGTGATTTGTCTTTTTGTCCTCATGAAGGTTCCTGATGTTGTTGAGTCAAGTGTCAGATTGTTGGACTCTTCTCTGCTTGTGGTGAAAGTGAAAGTTACACATGTTTACTTTAGAAGGAGATAACAAAGCGGGGGGGCAGTTTATCATCATGGTACTGTTTCTTGGAAACTTGCGATGAACAGAAAAGAGAAATAGCTGAACTCTGAGTCACGGATGAGCAGGAACTTGTCTGAACGTTGTGTAACAGCTGCTGTGTGTTTGTGTTGTGAAATCTTCCTTCACCTGTTGACGCCTGCGTGGGGGGGGCGGGCGGGGGGGGCAGCGGCCTCCACCTGGTACCGAACCTGAAGCAGAGACCAGAGGACGTCTTTCTGTTTTCAGATGCGTCTTCTCGTAGATTTGAGTCTTTAATCGTGTTCTCACCGACTGGAGAACGAGCAGAAGCGTCGGGTGTGTAACGGTGGAACGACGGTTGTGTAACGGTGGAACAACGGGTGTGTGGGACGCAGGCATCGACCTGCCGGCGTGGGCGTGACGGCTCCGGGAGAGTTCAGACTTGTCAGCAGATGAACCGACGATAACACAAACACGAGATAATTTCAAATCCTGCAGCTCTGAACACGATCCGGCGTCAGATTCCAAACTCTCCTCCTCCGGGTTGTTGATGTGGATTCATGTGAAAAGAGGCTGGGGGGGGGCGTGTGTCTCTGATCTGATCTGGGATCTGCACCTGGGCTCGTTGACCTTTTGTTAAAGCCACTGCATCATTTTCATTTCTCAGGAAATCGTCTGTTAGATTCCTCTCATGGTCTCAGGTTCCATCTCCACTTATTACTCAGTTTAAAATCCTCACTGTGACATCACTGCTCCATCAGGCTCCTCCCTGTCCTGCACAGACTTGTGATGTCATCACTACGACTTTTAAAGTTTGCTGATTCTGTGGAATCTTTCAAAAACCAGTGTAAAAATTCATTTGAAGTTCTGGTCAAATGATTTATTAACGTCTAATATTCAGTTTTTAGCTCAGTTTTTGGTCTCCACCGACTTCTGAGGGAAATCTCTGACTCTACGGCTGTGTGTGTTTGTTTGTGTGTGTGTTTGTCTCTCTGTGCTGATCCCTAAGTCGTCTTCTGTTGTGCTGACATCAGCCTTCAAATCAGAACGATCTGAACAGACTTGTAGATGTTTCTGTGGATTCATCACCTTGAGCTTCTTAACAAGTTGAAACTGTTTAAACAGGAATTCATCTGATTCGTGTTCAGACTTTTCACTGTTTGTCTTTTTAGACTCGTGTCTGTGTGAAAAGTTCAATACAAACAAACTTTAGTTTCTGTCTTTTTTATTATAATATCAGTTAAAACCATCATACATGTTCAAAACAGACATTTTAGGAATCATCTAGTTCACGTCTTCTGTTATCCGAGGCCTTGTGTTTTCTTTTTGGTTCTTTGCTTCTTGTTGATCAGAAACTGAATCTCGTCTGAAACCAGAAAACGATCGTGATTAAATTATGTTTTCATAGTAAATTAATAGAATTTATTTACTATAAAAACAACAACAGTGACGTGATCTGTTTGTTTTGTGGCCGACGGTGAACAGACGGAGTGAGTGTCTCAGACTCCGTCTCCTGAGCCCATAAGGGGATTAGAGTGGTTTGGACTGGACACACACACACACACAGACACACACACACACGGACACACACACACAGACACACACACACACCCCCACTCGTCTTGTTCATCCATCTGCACTTCGATCATGCCGATGGACACGAGTGCTTCTCATCTGTTTGCTCCACTGACTGAAACATGTGAGTGTCTGTGTTGTGTTTAAAAACGGCCTCACATGACACACAAAGCTGTTGTTCACTTTGACTTGTGTGTCGTCTTTGCTGACCTTGTTGTTGTTGTTGTTTCAGGAGTCCGGAGAACAGACGGGTGATAACATGGAGCAGATACTAGGAGGTACAGTGACGTGTTTATGTTTCATCACATGTTACAGATCTGGAGGATATAAATATATTTCAACACAACCATCCTTCAAAATGTTCTTCTGTTTCAAACCCTCTCTGATCAATGTGTTATATATTTTAAACTCTGACTCCACATAGTTCCACTGAGCGTTTTAGCATCTTTAATATAATATAATTGTTGAGTTGTGTCGGATCTGGATCCTGCTGCTCTTGATATGTTCGTTGTAAGATTTTAAGTTATAACTTAAACTTGCTTTAAGGGATTCCTTTTGGCCACTGGGAGGCAGCACAACAAACTAAACACAACACTCACATATTATCACCTTAAACAATAATGTTTATTTCGTTGTGTTCCAGGTCACATGACGTATTTAAGTCCTTTTAGCTCAGTTTGTCTAAGTCCGACTCGTTAGCTGCGAAACAAAACTTGAAAAACTTCCTGAAGACATAAACTGTTTCCTCATCGAGATCCTGAGATCAAGGTTTACTTCCTCTGACTCTTCAGCTTCACTTGGTTTGACCTGTGTGTGTGTGTCTGTGTGTGTCTGTGTGTGTCTGTGTGTAGTCGGAGCAGATGGAAGTCTGGCGGACTCCACTCCTCTCCGGGACCGGATGGCTCTCTACCAGGCTGCCGTCTCCAAACAGGACGTGAGTCACTTTCTCATCTCATGTTATCCTGACGGCAGGAAGTGAAGTGGGGGTGTAAAGCTCGGACTGGGATCGGACTGGGAGTGTTGGGGGGGGTCACGGTCTTAAACCCAGAGGTCAGCTGGGTGCCTCCAGACTCACCTGCAGGGGGGGGGAACTGACGAGGACTCAAGTTTAGAAAGTCGAGTTTGTTCACGTCAACCGGACATTCAGGCGTCGGTTTGAGAACCACATATATATATCTATATATATACACATACACTTCAGTTCCTTTTACAAGAAATGTGTATATATATATATTTCTTGTGAGAATAACGAGTCTGTAGTGGTGTGTGTGTGTGTATATATATAAATATATAACCCTATTCACACAGCCGCTGTTTGACTTTGAGGTTTCA
The DNA here is from genome assembly GCF_963576545.1 of Limanda limanda. Classification (NCBI taxonomy): domain Eukaryota; kingdom Metazoa; phylum Chordata; class Actinopteri; order Pleuronectiformes; family Pleuronectidae; genus Limanda; species Limanda limanda. Next base: position 3,439,162 of record NC_083642.1, on the reverse strand, counting down.
CTCCGAGTGTGAAGCAACAGAAAAGAGAATAGAAAGTTACAATCTGGAGACATGAGGACATTGAATCTCTTCTCTCTGACGACAGTGTTGATAAGAGACTTGTTTTCCGTCCCTGACTCAGCAGATTGTTTCAGAGTCTGTAGAAATCTGTCCTCTTTGGTTTTCAGCCACTGGATCAGACAGAAGAGGACATTAACAGTTCTGAGACGCAGGTTGGACAGAGAACGTGTGTCCAGAGTGATCAGTAGAATCTTTAAATCTATTCTAAACCCATGTGAAGAGGCTGAACTCTGATCTCCTGACAGTTCACAGTCTGGCAGCTGAGTTCTGAACAGTCTGTAGTCGCTCAATAGATGTTTAATTCAGCTGCAGTAATCCAGACAGGATGAGATGAAGCTGTTTGAGATGTTCTTGGACTGAAGGTCTGGATCTGATTTGAAGTTCAAGGTGACCGCTTCGTGCTTTCGTCAAATCCAATCAGCAGAACTCTCTGTGCAGCCAAGTGGAGCTCACGTGAGAGCCGAGGCCACAGGAAGCTCGGGTCGGGTTAGAGTCCGAACGAGGTCGTGAACCAGGAGCGTTGAAACATCTTTGTCTCTTCTTGTCTCTGTCTGTCCCTCAGAGCGATCAGCTGGACGGGTTCTGTGGGAAGCAGAAGGAGAACGTCCCTCCGTGCTCTCTGGACCTGGTGAGGAGACCAATCCTGCTCAGATGATTTCAAACGATCATAAATAACTTCATGCATGTGAAGTCGTGTCGAGAACAGATCCACAGGATGAATGTTTCCTTCTCTTCTCCTGTTGCAGAGTCCAGAGGCCGAAGCAAACGGGAGAAAAGCTTTAACTGCAGAAAGCAACGGTGATTCACTTCATAACTTCAATCAGACTCAGAATTATTTTTATTGCCACGTATATTTGCATATATTGGAAATTGCCATGGTGTGGTTGGTGCACTGTGCTTAAAACAAAACAACAATATATACAAGAGCTCGTCAGAAACCTTTATCCACACGTTTATATTTTAAAATAGTAAAAATTATAATTATTTTAGAAGAGCAGGAATCACATTTATTTCTTTATCTTTATTTCCTTTATCCCAGGATTTACTCTCTCTCTATTCTACTGTTATTAATCATGAGGACAGCACCCTCTTGTGTCCAGAACATGTCGGTGCCTCCTCTCATCCTGCTCTCTGACTCCTCAGGTTCTGGTCCCGGCACCCCGGTGTCGTCCAATCAGAAGGACTCGTCTCAGACCAAGACTCCCAGAGTAAGTTTCCTCCTTCGTCTCCAGTGAGAAGAACCGAGTCTCAGCTTCAACTGTCACACTCTTCTCTTCTCATTATTATAAACCAACCCACTGTCCATCCCTTTACTGGCTATACTGGCCCCATGCACAGACTTTACCACTACATATTCTTATATATTTATATATATATATATTTTATTGTACTTTCCACTCCAGCAGCACAAGAACACTTCCCTACTGGACACTGACACAATCACATCATTGCATTCCATTCCTGTATCTGTAAATATGTTCTCCGTATGTGATTTATGTCAGTGAGGTGTTTAAGTGTTTAAGCTACTGGATGATCCAAATTTCTCTCGGGATTAATAAAGTATCTATCTATCTATCTATCTATCTATCTATCTATCTATCTATCTATCTATCTATCTATCTATCTATCTATCTATCTATCTATCTATCTATCTATCTATCTATCTATCTATCTATCTATCTATCTATCTATCTATCTATCTATCTATCTATCTATCTATCTATCTATCTATCTATCTATCTATCTATCTATCTATCTATCTATCTATCTATCTATCTATCTATCTATCTATCTATCTATCTATCTATCTATCTATCTATCTATCTATCTATCTATCTATCTATCTATCTATCTATCTATCTATCTATCTATCTATCTATCTATCTATCTATCTATCTATCTATCTATCTATCTATCTATCTATCTATCTATCTATCTATCTATCTATCTATCTATCTATCTATCTATCTATCTATCTATCTATCTATCTATCTATCTATCTATCACGCTGAAGTGAGATCAGATCAAAAGACTCTGAAGTTATTAAAAACCAGAGTTTATCTCCAAGATTCAGCAGGAAACTTTAGATTATGAAGGATTCTAAAGAGTTTAATCTTCACGTTGGAGTCGGTGACAGATTTTGTTTGGTGTGCAGAACTTCCGGCTGCCGGTGAGAGAGACGTGTGTTTCCTGTGAGAAGACGGTGTATCCTCTGGAGAGGCTGGTGGCCAATCAGCACGTCTACCACAGCTCCTGCTTCCGCTGCTCGCACTGCAACACCAAGCTCAGGTGAGGAGGAGGAGGAGCCTAACACAGCTCTCCACCAATCAATGCTCTGATTCACTCATTTAGAGTCGTTTCAAACTGATGTTATTATCAGAACACTACAGTGGAACCCTCGGGAGGTTTCCTGGACGCTTCACTAACTCCTCCTCCTTCTCCTCTCAGCCTGTTGAACTACGCCTCGCTGCACAACAGCGTTTACTGCAAGCCGCACTTCTGCCAGCTGTTCAAGGCGAAGGGAAACTACGACGAGGGCTTCGGCCACCGGCCTCACAAGGAGCTGTGGGAGAGCAAGGGCGACGCCGGCGAGACTCCGCCCCCGAGCAGCCTGAAGACCCCGAGCTCCGCCCCCCCGGAGCTGGAGAGCCCCAGCGTGGAGGACTCGCCCCTGGCCAAGGTCAACGTGCTGATGGCCACGATGGAGGCTCTGGGTCAGGGGTCAGCGGAGAAGGCCGACCGGCCCAGCGAGGGGCGTCGACTCAAGATCTCCTGGCCGCCACGCACAGAGCCGGGGGAGGGCGGAGCCACCACGGAGGTGGGGTCTGCTGGTAAACCAATCAGAGCCAAGTGGCCACCGGAGGACGACTCCCCCTCCTCACCCACGGAGGAGGCCAGGGAGACGGCCAGCCTGCGCCAGAGCTCCTCCCTGAAGGAGCGCAGCCTGGCCTACACGCTGGCGACCAGCCCCGAGTCCAGGAGGCAGAGTTCACCCCCCCCACCGGAGGGGCTCAGCCCGGACCCCCCCGCCATGGAGCTGTCGTCCCACAGCCAGACGCCCACCGAAGACAACTGCGTGGACATCCACACCAGCTCAGGGGAGGAGGAGCAGGGGGAGGAGCCTCATGTGGTCCAGGAGGAGGAAGAGGAGGAGGCTCTGGGAGGACGAGCTGAGCAGCAGCAGGAGGAAGAGGAGCTGGATAAGATGGAGGATGAGGAGGAAGATGGAGGCGTGTTGGAGGAGATGCTGACGGAGCAGATCTCCTCTCCCGAGGTGGGGGTGGAGGAGGAGGTGGAGGTCAGCAGGTCGTCTCAGGACGTGGGATTCTGGGACAGCGAGGAGGTGGAGGATAAAGAGGAGGAGCTTACGGTGGAGGAGATGATCAAACGTAACCGTTTCTACGAGGAGGAGGAAGAGGAGGAAGAGGAGGATGTGTGAGGCCAACACGTCGACTTCCAGGACTTTTTCTTCCTCTTCTTCCTCTTCTCTCATCTTCCTCTTCCTCTTCTCGCTGCAGTTTCCAATCTCTTCCTTCTTCTGTATTTGTGCCTCTTTAAACATTTCAACTCATAGTTTTTACTGTTGCTTCGGCATGATTAGTTTTTTAAGTGAAATATTTAAAACTACATGTTAGGAATATTTTTAGAACAGAAAAAGTTGTGACACATTGAATACGCATTTTAACTTTGTGTACTGTTGTAATGATGATTTCTTGGGATGCCTCTGGATCCGAACACCAGCTTCGTGCTCTTATTCAACGAGAAGTGGGAAACTCACTCGTCTCTTAGGAGCAAAGTTTCAGGTGAAACTCTGAAGCTGCTCAGCCCGAAAAAGAAAAAAACATTTCCTGTTTTTATTAAATAAATCTGTCACTTTCTTTTTGTTTTGCATTGGAATCACGATCTTTTTAAAATCAGGGACCAAATATCCTAAACTTCTACTGTTCAAATAAATTGTTATTTACTAAACATGTTGAGTTTGTGCAGGTTCTTCTTAACGAGTGTTTGTGTTTTTACGATTTCCACGTCTTGGTTTGTAGTTTAATTCCGTCTCGAGCTGATTTGATTCGTCCATATTTTGTTGCCTTCGGTTTCCAGAGCAACGTTTTAAAAGCTTTCACAATACCTGGAATTTGTGAAAGCTTTTATTTGTTTTTTTATTCCATCAGAAAGAAGCTTGAGGCGTCACTCATCACTCATGTGGTGATTATAAATGTAAAGAAAAGCTAAATTTGGGATTAAAAACTTAATACAAAATATGACAAATGCACAATGAGAAACACAAAGAATTTGAATTTCATAAATGATGATAAACATAAGGTCATAGTTTTACTTTGAGATTCTTAAAGTCTTTAAATATGTGAAATCTGGTGCAACTTGACTGAGTCTAATGGACAAAGAGTTTCAAAATAAACTTAATTACTGAGAATAGAAGACAATAACTGGTTTTAAATTAAAACCTCTATAAAATATAAACCAGATTCATGAATCAACCTTTTTAAATGGATTGAGAGTTAGAAATAAGTGGACACAGAGTTGTTACTTCAATGAACCTTTATTGATGATCAAACATGTACTGAACAAGGCCGTTATAGTGCAATGTCAACAAGGCCAGAGATTACTATCATTATTATTATTACAGGACTGAAGAAGTAAAGAGATGCTACAAAGATCTTTAACCAGATTTCGCTCTAATTTGGTTTAAATGTCATTTCTTTTGTAAACTGAGATTCTGAGGAAACTTAAATACGAGTGACTTTAAAACCCTGAACGTCGATGTGAAACATCAGTGTCACATTAATATCTTTGCACTGTCTAGCTTCAGTTTTACAGTTCAGACGTGTACACAAGTCTCTATCCGGCCCTGCAGGACAACAACAACAACACACTGATTTACACAATTCTTACACATTTCATTGATGGCTCGAAATCAAACGCACAACAGCTAAAAACAAACGTACAATCTCCAGCAGATTTGTGATTCAACAGTTAAACCCTGTGTCGTGATTATACAGCATGTTAGTGTTATTGTCGACATGCAAAACGAATCCACTACAAGAACCTGCTGTGTGTGTGGGGGGCGGGCCCAGAGGAACGTGTGGTTAATCTACACAGAAACAGACACACACACAGATAACCGTGAGAGACTTGATGGAGGTTTTGGTAAACCCGCTCAGCTGATGCATTAAAATCGTTCCCTTTAACCAAACACAAGACGAGAGACGATCTTTGAACTTTCCAGCCAAACACAACATTATTCATTATTCAGACTTTACAGGTGAAACAGGGAGGAAATGGAATTAGAGTAAAACCTTCTACGTGTCAGAATAACAGAGACAGAGACAGAATGATCCAGTTCAACAGCTCGGACTCTAGAGGAGGACGATCAGACTCTCAGGGTCGAGGGAACTTCTGTCCTGAGGGATCGACCCAAACTCGTCCTGAGGTCGGACGCGTGTTATTCTTTTAAAATAGTAACTTCCTTCTTCATAGCAGCACATTGGTTCTCTCTCTCTCTCTCTCTCTCTTCTTCACGCCAACACACACAAACATCTGGAACCTCTGACAGGATAAAAACATTATTTGTGAGATCTGATCACAGGAGAAGCATCCAGGACGTATATCATGTTTTAAACTCTCATCACTCGTGTTCAGATCTCTCAGGACAGATACCGGGGGGGGGGAAGGGGCGGGTCCTGATATGGCTCTGGTGCATTGGACTGTATCATGCTGGAAGTCGTCTGTTATTCTGTCCACCAGCTGTTTGCACGTCACATCGTCAAAGTGCAAAATCAAAACACGCTCCCTGAACCTTAAAAATTTTAAATACGTATATTTTGCAGATTCCTTGTAGAAAATATTCCTGATGTGTTTCGTTTGATCGTTTCCAACACGAGACTAGAAAAATAATCACAAATCTATTGATCCGCTCTCAGGAAAACGTCTGATCGGACGCAGCTCGGGAGCAGAGTCGCATGTTTGGTTTGTGATGTAGAGATGAAACGGATCCAGAGCAGCAGCAGCAGCAGCTCCCTGATCGCTCACCAGGGGGCAGCCTCACCCAGAGAGAGGAGAGGAGCCGGGCTGAGGGAGGGAGAGAGAGAGAGGGAGGGAGGGAGGGAGGGAGGGAGGGAGAGAGGAGGAGAGAGGGAGGGAGGGAGAGAGAGAGGGAGGATCTGTCACCTGAAACATAAAGTGCCAACGAGCTCTGACTCGGCACAACTTGCTTCGGGGTCGTGAGCCTCAGCAGCAGGAGGACACAGGTCAGAGGTCCAGGGACGAGCTTCATGCAGGAGGAGGCGAGGGGGGGGCAAGAGGACGAGGCGAGAGGACGAGGCAAGGGGGGGGGGCGAGAGGACGACAGCAGAGACGGTTGCATAGAATCCACAGTCCAGCGTCTGTCGGGAGTCGCCTGCTCCCGGACTCACGTCTCCCAGGATCTCTGCTACTACACAACCTGGTGCTCCTGCTTATGATTGTGTGTTTCTTATATAAATAAAAGCCGGAGGAGGGAGGGGGGGCGACGTGCATGTGTGTTCTGGTGAGTGTGAGCAGCATGCTAGGCTACCGGGGGGGGGGGGGGGGTGAGCTCCACAGCGCAGCCAGCTGGTCGCAGGGCGTCACAGGTTCGAGTCCCGAGCTTCAGCCGCTGAGCGGGTGCAGATCCACCTTCACCTTCTCGCCGCTGCTCAGCATCCCCACGGTGGGGTTGAGCGGGTGCAGATCCACCTTCACCTTCTCGCCGCTGCTCAGCATCCCCACGGTGGGGTAGAGGCCACCAGGGGGCACCAGCATCTCCCTCCGGCCCATCAGCTTCCCGTTCCTGGTGAAGAACACCTGCGGGACCACAGGGGGGCGACAGAGAGTTCAGATAAACAAACACACAAAGCTGTGGGTGAAGGTGAATCCTCGGATGGAGCGATGGAGGAATCAGTCGAGAGAAGAGAAGGCGAACGTAACGATTCTTAAACAAACTCCACCTGAGAGGTCGACTGTAACCAGGACTGATGTGCAGTGAGGATATTGTTAAGCAAACAGGACACAGTGTAACGTCTGTGTTCTCGGGGGGGTGGGGTGGGGGGGGTGAAAAGTCAATGTTTGCACAACGTGTCTCTACTAAACCAGCGAGTGATCAAACATCATCCAGCTGCTCTCAGGAGAACATCCACAAGCTGCTGATGCTAATGCAGCGGCTTCTCTCCGATCCCAGAACACACACTGACACACGAAACACAACTAGACACGTTCTGTGAAGTGTGTGTCTTCAGTTCACCAGGCTGAGTCACACATCACACACACACACACACACACATCGCACAACCAGTATGCCACCCACAGCTGCTCAGTCACTGGTGAAGGTATGTGACTGGTTTCATAGGTAATAACAACACTCACACACACTCACACACACACACACACACACACACTCACACACACACACACACACTCACACACACGTGCAGCCGTGCCCATAGTGGCGTGTGTGATGTTGTGGAGCGTTGCATTGTGGGTAACTGTGTGTCCTGCTGGATAAATATTGACAAATCCCTGGATTACAGTTCAGCCTCTTCCTTCTCACCCACTTGGGTTTCAGCAGCGTGTTGTTGCACCGATTGAGAACAATTAAAAGACGCACGGTGTTTCACTCCCAGCCGCCAGGTGGCGCTCTGTGGAAACACGACAAAGAGGAAACTGTTGCCGTCAGAATTCCTTCAGTGGAGGTTTTTTTTCCAAGGATGAGAAAAACCTGAAGAGCTTCTCAAAACAAAACAAACCTTCTGAGTAAAATCCCTGAAGCTGAAGTCACCAGAGCAGTTTATTAAGTTCAGCCGGCTGCAGCCGACAGAGACAGGAAGTGAGGCATTATCTCCGCTGCGGAGGTCACGTGATTAACTTGACAACGCACGGACACGGTCGTCGGCTCTTACCGCCTCAAACTGTCTCGACTCATTCATCTGCTTCTCCTACGTTTTCTCACATGCCTGAAGTTCTACAGACTTTCTACGAGGAGGTCAGAAAGTCCGTTGAACTTCCTCTGGTGAAAATACCTGCAGAGTTCTGTGCACGTCTCAAAGCGTCTGATTCTTCTACACACAATGATTGAGACATCTACTACGATTCTGTGTTTCCTTAAGATCCTCGTGCTTAAAACGTCACAGGCCAATAAATCCACAGTTGTGCAGATCTCCTCTTCTTCACGGGTCGAGGACGGGAACCTTCTCCAGCTCTTCAGGTTCCAGTGAGGCTCAGTGAGACTGGGCGTACGTGTGGTATATTTAGATTCCCAGTAACGGTTCCCACAGGAGCCATGCTAGAGCAGAATATGAAAGTATTCATCATGATGCAAGTCTCGGGGGCTCCTGCTTTTACAAGTCATGTAAAATAATTGCTGTAATCCTGCTGAGTGCTGCTCCACAGGTAGAGCTGCCAAAATAAAGATTTAATATATGTTAAAGGCACCCAGTGGAGAGTTTGAACACCAGTGAAGACATAATGTTTTTACAGGTGGAGTTCTGCTCGGTTGTTCTCGTGCACGCACACACGAGCACATGCATGAAGACACACGTGTAAAGATATTCCACCGATCTACAGATGGAGGTGATGCATCAAAATATGGAGCCAATATAGTGTGTGTCTTAGTGTGTGTGTAGAGAGAGTTGTATATCTATCTCAATTAATGTCAGTTTAATCAGATTTGTAATTGTGTAAAATGTGTAATGAGATTTGAAGATGAATCTTTGAATGTGAACATAGATCTGTTAGAGAGAGAAGCTGAGACGAGCCGCCCTCGTGTCAACGCCATGTTGCGTTCTGTCAACGCAATGCATGATGGTTATTATTGAGGGACCCGATGAATTACAAAGAGGAAGACGGTTCTATTGTGATAAGTGATTTCAGACACAGCTCAAGTTTCCGTTTCTGCTTTCGTCTTCTGAATTCACACGATTCCACAGAATGAATGTGTAGAAAGTCCTCCTGCAATTCCATAATATCTCAACTCCTGATGTTTAAAACTGTTTATTCTCTATTTGCTGAATTTACAGTTTAAAATTGGAATTTCCTCCGATGCAGCCGAAGCCGTTTGGCCACATATCTGTCGTCACGTCTGCAGCTGACCAAAAAGGACGTGACCTCAGAGGAACTTCACAGGAAGTCACACGTCAGGTCACAGCTCGAGACGTGAGAACTCCACGATGAGATTAAATACTGTAACATTCATGAAACTGGATGAAATACAGGTAACAGTCAGTTTTCCTCACCGTGACCTTCCTCCCCTCTTGTCCCTGCTCGGCCTCCTCCCCGTCCTCTTCCTCCTCCTCCTCCTCCTCTTCCTCCTCGGCGTTGAGGTACAGGACGTTCTGGACGCCGGCCGGACCCGGACGGACCTCCGGCCGATCCCAGTCGTCCACGTCACCTGAGGACAAAGTGCGTTTGAGAAAAGGAATTCATACAAAGCAGAGCACAGGTTCAGTGACTGATTCAACACCAGGTTATAGTTCGGAGTTCAGACATTTACAGAGATGTTCAGTATCGTTTGTTGAGGAAGTTCTCAAACAGTTTACTGAAGTAAAAGTACCACACCAACTTTTCTACTTGAGTAAATGTAACTACTTGCTTTTTAATGTACTTAAGAGTATGAAAAGTAAAAGTACTTGCCGAGTGTAGCCTGATGAAACAGTCTCCTACATCTCTAACTGTGTCTGTACATTTGATTCATAAAAGAATAATAAAAACTCATAGTAATAAAGAAGATGAAGATGAAACAATTTGAGTTTCGGCCTCTTCTCTAATCTATGTTTCCTCTTCCTGATGCAGGAGGTGGAGTCTAAAGTTATGTGCTGGTTCTGATTGGATCAGTTCCCCTCTTGTTATTGATTTCCTTTAAACATACGTGTAAAAAAAACATTAAAACATGTAAAACCTTGCACTGTATAAATGTAGTGGCATAAAAGTGAAAAGTACACGAGAATAAGTAAATAAATATGAAAAATGTAAAAGAAAAGCACAAGTAACTAAGAAAACGTACTTAGTTACATCCCACCACTGTTGTTAGGCTCTTATTTGGTTGTATTAGTTCCTGTCGTGTTTCATTAAACGTCGTGGAACCACATGAGAGCAGAAAGTTTGGTTAAAATCCAGTTTCTTTCAAACACATCACAACGAACGTCTGTTGAGACCGAACGTTGCAGGAACCGTCTTACGCTAAACCTCGATAATTAGTGTGAAGAGCGAAACCTCCCACGAGCAAGTCAACCGCTTCCTAATGAGTGACGGTGTGATTCTGCCGCTCACCGTCTCCGTCCAGGATGTAGTCCCGTGGGAACATGATGCCGCAGCCCATGATGTCGCCCTTGAAGCAGCGAGGGCCGAACGCGTCGCCGACGCCGCTGCCGTGAAAGATCTTCCCATCGTCTGTCGGGCACAGAGGAGAAGAACTGGGTTTATTACTGTGAGGAGGTAAATCAAACTTACTGATGAAACTGTGTGAGTGAAGCTTTCTGCAACGAACTTTCACAATCGCAGTATGAAAGTCTGAAGAAGAACCATCGAGCACAGAGACGTGAGTTAATCGGTACAAAACCTTTTAACAACATTAAACCTTAAAAGGCATCGTGGCAAAAATGTAAAACCCAAATAAGACAATATGCAAAATTGAAAAGACATTAAAAGATCTGCAGAGAGAAAAGACGTCTGTTAAAAAAAGAAGTAAAATAGTTAAAGTAAAAATGTGTCATTTATTAAAAGTGTCGAACAGGAAAGTCCTCGGCTTTGATTCAGAAGAACCCAAAGTTCTTTGGAGTTCAGTCGGGACAATGTGGCCTCTAACGATGTATTATTATATTACATCATTCAGTTTCTATAAGAATAGAATGAATTTAATGAATACGACTTGCATCAGGTGCAGTAAGTTTGATAAAAAGGAATAAATTCATTATCCTTCATTTTAAAACTGATTCAGGTGAAGTGATAAGTTACTGGAGCAGCGACACTGTTTGATTCAGGCCGGACGCCAACTTCACCAAATCTGCAACTTACAAAATGAGACCAATTCGTCCCGAGACTAAAAACTAAATAAAAGAAAAATCCTACAGGACTCAAAACATCCCTGATGATGTGAACTTCATCTTCATAAGAAAAGATAGAACTGCCTCCTGCAGCACGATGCACTATAACAACTTTAGAAGTGTAGCACATAATAAATTATACAACTATACAATACTTTCTTGACGTGTTTTTTTGTCCCATTGCTGGAAATCAATAGAACCAGTTTCCCAGCGTGTGCAACATGTGAACATGGAACGCAGCAGCACGAACATACAGGACATCCGGACATTCCAGTCAGATGATGAAGTGTAAAGGTGAAAACAGGCCGAGTCAAAAACACTTCTCACCCCCCACCCCACCCCACCCCACCCCACCCCACAGGAACATAAAGACATGCACAACATCCAGAGGAAATCATCAAAACAACACATCGCTGCAGCGGCGAGAGACAACAATGGAGAAAAAAGAAAAACCCTCGGAGGGCGACTGCAGACGAGCTCCTCAAGCGAAGCGGCGTGGCTGCTGCCGGTAAATATTTATGGAGTTGTCATGGGACCCGTCCCCGGCTCAGGATCCTGTTTAAACAATCTCTATCTGAGCAGCAGGAGGGAGACGGAGACACTGTTTTATTACGGCTCCCATGCGGGAGGTGTCACAACACCACACAACACCACACAACACCACACAACACCACACAACACCACACAACACCACACACCGGCACCGGGCAGCGAGGATATAAATAGCAGAGGTCACCGGACAGTGACCCAGACTCCTGCTGGAGGTGAGCTGGTTCTGTGGAGGCCCCGGGTCCGGACCTGGGCAGCGGAGGCCCCGGGTCCGGACCTGGGCTGCGGAGGTCCCGGGTCAGGACCTGGGCTGCGGAGGCCCCGGGTCCGGACCTGGGCTGTGAGGTCCCGGGTCCGGACCTGGGCTGTGGAGGCCCCGGGTCCGGACCTGGGCTGTGAGGTCCCGGGTCCGGACCTGGGCTGTGGAGGCCCCGGGTCCGGACCTGGGCTGCGGAGGTCCCGGGTCAGGACCTGGGCTGCGGAGGCCCCGGGTCCGGACCTGGGCTGTGGAGGCCCCGGGTCCGGACCTGGGCTGTGAGGTCCCGGGTCCGGACCTGGGCTGTGGAGGCCCCGGGTCCGGACCTGAGGATGGAGCCGGCTGAGAAGCTGGAGGCGTGTTTGCCACTGGAGCAACTTTCAGATGCGTTAAAAGTTTTTATTCATATTGTATCGATAAATTAATCAAGTTTAACTATCACCAAACGCTAAAAAGACTAAATTAATTAATAAGCTTTTATTCCTGCTCAAAACACACAAACTTTAAACCTGAACTTCCACTCGGAGATGATTGTAAACTCAATATCTTGCAGCTGAATGAGAAACAAATTATCTTGTTTTGTGTTTACTGTTGTTTCTTTAACGAGTGTCCGTATATCTACAAACACACATCTGACTTCCTGTCTGTCTTATCAGCTTCACACTCATTTGTATTCCTCTCGTCCCAGGAGAGCGTTGTGTTGAATTCGGTGTCATTTGGAAACGTGATATGTTCAATATTAATACAAATGTTATAAACACTCTGTAGCCGTCAGTAGGGGCGGGGCAGTTGAGCCTGTCCTGTTTAGATTTTTTATTTCATGATATCGGACTGACACAGAACAGTTAAGCGTTAACTCCATCATTAAAATAACACTGATAGAATCACTTCCTCCTCAGGAATGTGTCTTCAAAATAAAAGCACAACACCGGTTTTCTTGCTGTAATGCTTCACATTGAGCCGAATTACAGGGTTATATTTTGTAAAGTTGTGAACGTAAGTCTGAATATTGTGTCCGATGAAATAACAGCTTATACATAAACTACACACGTAAAAGGGTAATAAAGACAATTCTGTTTCATTTTATGAAAAAACTTTGACGATAAAATGAACACAACGTTTTCTAGTTTGAGGACGACTCACTAACGAGGAATAAATCTCGTTCGGTCCAGAGCCGGAGCAGAGGACGGTGACTTCAACAGAACCATGAATCACAGCGTGAACCTCTGGAGTTCTTCATGGATCAGAAACTGCTTCTTATTCGTTCTCACTTCATCTCAGGTCCAACCAGAGATTCCTCAAATCTACTCTCCATGATCTCAATAGATGGGGCTCACTGGCTCCAGGAAGTAAGGTTGACTGTTTATGATTCATCAGCATCTCAACACGTAGAAGTTGCAAATGGAATTCATAGTAAATTCTCAGGAACGTGTGCAAATCTCACGTATGGGGGGGGAGAGGAGCGGAATCATGGAAGAATATAAATATTGTGTCTTAATTCCTCATGTTTTAGGAGTCTGTGAAGTCATTGTTCAGGGAAGCCCGGTCGTTTCCAGACAAACTCTCATGTTACGAGAAAACCTGTTTTCCTTTTCCCAGCTGGAGTCGCTGCTCCGCCAGGTTCCTCCTGCCCTCTCCTCCCGTGGGCCCGGGTCCAGACCCTCAGATCAGATCCAGTACTTCACCCTCTTCTCCAACCTCCATCCAGCACCTGGTGGTCCTCACTGTTCTCCTTCCCGGCGACCACCTCGCCGCCGTCCTCCCGACTTCTGCGTTAACGCCATCATCAGGTTCTCGCTCCATCACGAGCCTCGGTGCCAAACCCTGGTCAACACCTGGGAGCTAATTTTAAACTCGCTTAGTCTCCAACACAAATTTTAACTTTTTCCAGCACATCGTGGCTCTGAATGGAGCCGGCTTCCTGTGGATCGATTTCCACCCGTTTTAGTACCAGAGCAAAGTTAAAAAAGCAACAGAAGATATTATTGTACGCTCAGGAACAAAAATAGCCGCACGCAGCTGCCTGCCAAACTGAATTATACTCAGGACTTGTTTTAATATAACAAGATTAGCTCAATGTTTACCAGAATTGTTTCTAATTAAGTGCTCTAATGATTTATTGTCAGTTAATAAACTGCCGATTTCTTCCAAACAATTAAAAAGTTCCCCTTTTAATTGTTTAAGCACCGATTCTGCACATGAAGTTCAGCTCATTTGTAATAAAGTTACCAGATACTCAGCTTGTGAAAAACATGTTTGCAAATACAGGTTAAGTTTTCGAGTTTTGATCTGTGAACAAAGTACGGAATGGAAAAGCAAATGTTTATGTTTATCTGTTATAATTCTGAGAGAAAAGTTGTAATATTACAAGATTAAAGGAAAAAAAAGTTTCACAAACATTCTCATGTTGAAACTCTGAACTCTCTTTCAGTAGGAGACGGACGTGAAGAACGATAAAGTCACAATCGACCACGACCAAACGTTTCCTCCTCCACTTCAGACACAGTTTCCTCCGGGTCTGTGGTTCTTTCTTCTGAATAAACTCAGTTTCTTTCTAATATTCCGACTTTCTTCTGGTAGTATTATGACTCTTTGTATTACTTCAACACGGCCCTAATACTTTTTCCGACTCTCCCGTCAGAGGACAAGCTGTCACATCCTGCTTCCTTCCCTTCTCCAAGTCTTTAGTGTTTTTTGATTTGGTTATTTATTTGACAAATTACTCTCTTTACAAAGAGTTCTGTCATCGCTGTAACGGCGTCTTTAACCACACGCACAGTGGAGCTGGACAAACTCTCCTGTGCCTTTATTATTATATGAATGTGCACATTGTGCTGAATGGATTTTTCATGACTGTAATGAAACGGACACCGGAGATATTTTCAAATACCCCAGGATCCCGTCTTACCACCCAGCCCCAGTGAAAACACATCAGGGAGCTTTAGAAAAAATAAGCCAGCGGAACGTGACCTGTTCTAGTGATTAAACTTTTCTTAACTGTCCCAAACCCAAAGACATTTAATTCAATTTGAAATATTACCAGCAACTCCTCACATTTGAGTGTTTCAGTCCAAAGTGCAGTGCTCACGCTGAACCTTTAACAAATCCAAATGCTCTTTGACATTTTCACTGATATCAGGGAATAATCTAAAAACAACCAAGCAAATGTACGGGTCTTATATTTATGAGTGTGTTTAATTGTGTGCGGATCCAAATCTGTGAGGAAATCAGCTGCGAACCTGTAACTTCCTCTGATGTGGTAACGAACATGACTTTATGTGGAATTCCACGGGACTGTGGGATCTTGGTGGAGATACATGCCTGTGAGTGGAGTTCCATTCTAGTTAAATAACCGATTAAGTGATAAAATCTATATCAGATTATATCAGGAGATGATTCCTCTAGTGGTGACGTCTCTGTTCCTGACAAAGTGTAACAGAGACAATATCATCCAAACCCATTTTTGTCCCATTAGGTCAGAAGACGATAGCATCACTCGGCACAACATGTTGCTACTGAATAATTGTTTTTGCGGAACCTGAGCTGGAATCAGATTAGACCCGTCACTGATCTACTGAGCAGCTCCGAAGTGAGACTGAGCCCTATCACCCGGGGTTAGGGTGGTGCTGAGGGATGGATGGTGGCGGTGGAGGTCGGGCACAACCTTCAGCTGCGGGTGTTGAGTCATAGCACGTGTGACTCACTGATGGGGGGTGCAGACGCTTAATGAGGCTTGCTGAGGAGCACTCAATGGTTGGATGGCTGTTTGCTCCAGATAGAGCCCACAGGGGCCGACATGGGCCCAGTTTCCCACACGCACCATTAACCTGCGGAGCCAACACATAGGATAGACCACGCTGGGCCGGCCCCCCATACAAACACTGGTGGTAACACCCGCCTGCACCAGAGAACTCTACCAGCTGAACAGGGGAGCAGCGGTACGGCTGAAGGCCACTTGTATATATAACTGGAATAAATCTGGAGTAAAGTAACAACCTTAAAATAATACAGCAATACACGTCGCATGTGATCCAGGTCAAGACTGGTCAGAGGACACAGAAATAGAGTTAAACTGTACATGCAAAGTATAAAGAAGAAAATCATTATGTAATTTATGTATTTAGATCCAAGCTGAACAAGAAACTATGTAAATTCACTGTATTCCTGAAAAGAAGTGATAACATCATTACAAACACTGAGACTATGAGGTTTCAAGTGTCTATATGAAGCTAAGACCTGCCAAGATTATTCTGGCAGATACTTTTCCTTCTAGATACTGAGGTCAAATACAAATGGAAGCATAAATAAACAAGGAACCAGGAGTCGTAGCAGCAGCTCTTCACCGGACAGGAAAACCAGAGGGACAACGCTGAAGTCCTCTGTTCTTAAAGCGGTGTACGCTGTGGTCATGTGGCCTTGTGTGGGTAATACATTGTTTAAGTTGTTGTCATCCTGCCAGAGAGTCTGAAGTCAGTTCTCGAGGCTCGGCAGCTGTTCAGTAAACATCTGGGATGCATGGAGCCGTGAGGCGACACACTGCATGAAGAAGAGGCCCTGGCTGTTGATTCTAAGGAGCTGGATCAGAGCCTGCACCTTAACCAAAGCACGGGAAGGCAAAAACCTCATGTGCACAGCGTGGAAAACCACATGCATGATTTTAGTCTCTAACAAATAAGATTAATGGGAGCTGTGCTGGGGCGTGCACATGTCTGTGGTGTCCAGCGCACGGCCGCCAAACCAGACCGACCGCAGCGCGAGACCTCTGGGGCCGGCACGGTGAGCCTCTGTGAAGGATCGGTCTCGTCTGTCACTCAGCGACCAGGCATCAACCCCCCCCACACACACCCACCCCCTGGCAGGACACACAGCATCAACTGTTATTACCAATGTGTCCAGAGTCCGCACGGGGACACCTGGATTCAGGACTATGAACATCGACTGGAATGTGCGGATGGAACAAGAAAATGGGTTTCGATAGATCGGGAGGTCAAACGGAGAGTTTATACAACTTCGTCACCTAAAAAAAAAGAATTGCTCATTTCCGGGTTGAAATCCATGGAGAGAAAATGACATCAGTGGCGTGTGAATCCGAGTACGAGCGGCTGAACTCCCCTGAGAGAGCGATTCACAATGAGACGCTTCAGACCAAAGTCCTGTTGATGAAAGCCAGCGAGCTCCTCACTGCTCTGCTCAGATAAGGACGAACAAGATCTCGACTGTGACAGTGTGTTGTCAGATCAACACCCGGCTTCCCACTGTAGCTCGTTCGGTTGTAATAGCAACCAGCGACCTGCTGTAGCCGACGCGTTCCTCACAACACGGCAGCAGCTGATCTCTGAGCGCTGATAGCGACGGGTGCTGAGGCCTGGAATGGGAGCTGGGAGCTGGGGGGGGGTTCAGTGCAGAATCAGATGCCGGTGCAGATACCTCTCTCGGGCTTGTGGTCACAAACAACTAACACTGAATGTGTGTGTGTGTGAAAGCAGAGGGAGATGAAGATAACTTTGACTAAACTGGGATGGAGATACAATCCTTCTCCTTCTCCTGATGCTGTCACCATGTGTGTTATCTGCTCTCTGTCCGTCTCCTCTGCCCGAGCGGCTCCTTGATCTCTGCTTGTGTGAGGCACCTCCACATCCCTGTGATGTTTGCATCTGAAGGCAGCAGATAGATGCTCAGGAGGAAGTATATCAAACTCGTGTGTTTCATTCCACACGGACTACAGAGGAATTCCACACATACGGAGGAAGTAACAACACAACTTCTTTCTGGGAAAATAACAAAAGACAAAAAGAGGAATGGTGAATATCTCACCTGCATGGTAGGCCACCGAGCCTCGGCTCCAGCCCGGGTGTCTGTTCCTGGGGTAGTCCTTCACAAACACAAAGACACACACAGATTACAGATGCACAATGTCACAGGGATTGATTGGTTTTGTGACGCAGAAAACAACATGCAGTTTGTCACTTGAAAAACGAAGCCTGGTAGTTTCACTGAACCGTAGAGTGAATGTAAAGATGGATCTGCCCCTGGTGGTTGGCTGAAATATAAATCATACACTCTGCCTGCTCCATGTTAGTTGACAGGACAGGGTAGAGAACCAAAAAGAACAATGGTGAATGTTTCTCAAAGACGCTTCCTGTCATTTAGGTCGTTCTCATCCCACTGATGATTGTTGATTGTTGTTTTACATTTGTTATTTGATGATATCAAAAACCGGGGGAAACATAATGACTGACAGTTGAGACGGACCTGGAATCAGTTGTGTGCACCGTGTGCGTCGGAGCTCGATACCGCAGCTACACAATAATATCACTGTTGCAGAATCTGAATAACGTCAAAACCACAAGATGGTGGCAACCATATGGGAGCACACGACCCTCAGTGGGAGGAAGTGGAGACGCGTCTTTATTTACAACCTTTAGGAGGAACTTATACTGTTTAATAAGGGGCGTGGCTACTGTGTCATCAGTCTAGTCGGCTACTTCATTTTATCACATTTTGAATCTGATAAAATTGTTTTGATCCATAAGTTGTGATTGTGGGTTTATTTTACGACCACGAGCCTCAGATATAAAGAAAGTTTTCCGTCAGTCTGTATCAGCCTCACATCCACACGTTCTTAATGAAGGTGAGAGCAGCCTCAGAGGTCATGTGATGATACAGAGCAAAGAGCTGCTTTCAGTGTCTAACAAATATTAGTAAAGTGATCACACATAGATTAATCTTTATTCAAGATTTTGTAATGCTCTGCTCTCATACACCCGCTTGTTCTTAGATTTCCTCTGCTTGTGCACTGGCACTAACATATTCTGTTGCTTGGTCAGATTTACTCGCACTCCAGCTTCAGCTCTTCTCCTCACACTTACACGGCTTCTGTGAGAAAGTGAAACAGATTTAATTTGTCAACACTAAAGCTGACATTCTATTGGTTGGAGTATTGTGATAGACTTGTTCCAGTGCAGAACAAGGAATCAAAGAACAGAAGTTTGTTGTGCACAGAAACAGTTTGAGCACAAGCAGAGCAAATCTAAAACACAAGCAGGAGCTATTTGGGAGTTCAGGGTTTAGAGTGAAAAGGTTCTAAGTTCTCAAATTGGACGACCACACTCTTGAATAAAGAGAGGAAGCAAAACACACATACACACACATCCTCACTTTTCGATCCATTCCTCGCATGTTTATTCTTGCAATAATGAAGTCACCACCCTCCGAACTCTTTAAATGCAGAATATCAATCTTACTACAGCTCGTGCACATCGCTCCAACACGGGCATCAAGCTACTTCACCTCGCCGGGGGTTTGAGGGAGGAGTTTCGCCGGCCGTCAGTTCGAACATCCGCAGCTTTGTATGCAAATGAACCGAAGACGAAAATTCTGATCCCTACAGGTTGAATCCGGTTGCTGTATTCCTTTCACCGATGCTAGTGACTGCACGGACTCCATATCTGGTCTCTCTCTCTGGTCTGCACAGTATGGACGTCTCTCTCCAGGCCTCATGATGCCAACAGAAATAACTAGTGGGCCAACTTCGGGATAAGATCAGAGTATGACTCAGAGGTAATTACCAGAGATTTTTATCTGTCTTCTAGGCTGCACCTCAATTACTGTAGAAACACAATAATGAACAAGAGAGGAAGGACGAGGAGGAGGGGAATGACATTATACCTACTTCTAAATGCTTTCTTGTTCATATTCTTGCAGGTGAACTCTCTCTCTCGCCGCTGCTGCATTTCGTTTCTGCTCGTACTAACAGGCAAAAAGCAACAGAAAACCAAAAGGCCCTTTTATTTTCATCTTCTCTCAAGTCTAATAAATCCGACCACTGTGACGTCCAAGAAAGAGGAAAAGCAGGTCAGCCTGTAGCAGGTCACTGTAAAAGAAAACACGGCTTTATCCAAACAAAAGAACGGCTCCCGATGAAGGATGAAGAGACTGAGAGAGGCAACACATTACTCAGAAGCAAAAGAAGGCAAATTAAATTGTTCCTATTAGCACCTGTGAGGAGCAGAGATATGAGTGATGGGGCCGAGCCGACAGCCGCCAGGTCAGGCCAGGCAGCGTGAGGTCAGGACATCAGTGAAACACCAGAGGTCCTGTCTGACAACCCCATCGGGGAGTGAGGAAGAGGAAATGGAGATGGATCGGGGGGGAAGCGAGCGAGCGAGCGAGCGAGCAGGAGAAGGACGGAGTGAGACATCAGCAGAGGAAGACAGGGAGACATGGAGGAATGCAGCTCCTGCTCCAAGCCTGAAAGCCGCTGATCCGCCAAGTCTGCTCCTCTTTCTCCTCGTCTCCACCACAAGCCGGAGGATTCCTCTGGCTGACTGGCATGTGGGCTTCATCTCCGCGAGGAGGAAAGACTGCGTGTTGGTTCGCTCCCTGATTGATGATCCGCAGACTCACATGTGATCGGTGATTTGGAGGAACTCGCTGAAATAAGACAACATTAGGAACGGCAAGAAAATAAAATAATTAGGGATGGATTTATAGCGCTTTAATGGGAGCCGCAGACTTGTGTCTGATAAATGGATCAACTGGTAAATGCCTGTTTGGGTGGCTGTCTCCTTAGTAATTGTTGTGTCCATCATCTCTAATTCATCTCCTCTGTGTGATCTGTCCGTCCCGTCGCTACACACAGAATGCAGCTTCACAATATATATCTGAATAGAACAGCAACGACTACTGAGAACGGCAAGTCGATCGGCCTAAACGGAAATATCTGAAAATCTATTGTCTATATCGATACTTCAAACACCAGGACCAACTCGAGCCTCACTGCAGTATAAGAGGAACGCACTGAACTCTGATAAACTTTGCACATTATCCGTAAATGTCCAAGTCAGTCGCTCGAGACATTCTCCGGAGATTCTCCTCCCGACTCCCTCCAGATAATGTCCCTGGGCTGTGGATAACAACACAGGAGCTCCACAGCAGAACATCTACATCAGGCCGACTCTGTGTCTGGAACAAGTAGCTGAAGCTTCTTGCACGCGTCGGAAACCACTTTGTTGCATCAACAGGAATCCGCAGACTGTTGACAGGCAACAAAAAGCATTTTATACTGAAGTCTGTATTCCTGCCAGTAATTTGGAGCGATACAAATTTGCCATTTAATAACCTCCACTTTGCCAAGTAGCATTAATCATGAGTGTCAAAGTAGCAAGAAGGCAACAAACAAAAGGATTTGTTCTGTTGGACTTGGAACAGATCACGTCTGATAAGAGGAACATTCCAACCTGCTGTGGTTTGGGAGTTACAGCAGCTGCTGTGATCAGGGGTGGCGCCACTAATTCACACCTACACCTCTCTATCAACACATGATGAAATGATGAAACGCAGAGTTAATCAGCTGGTCCGTTCTCTTTGGAAACACGGTGGAGACCTGCAGCGAGGACCTGCAGCTTCAGATCCTCGGTGCAACACCAGCGTCTCAGAGCCGCCTGCATTTCCACACTGAGGCAGAGTAAACAAGTCTGAGAGAAGAGCGAGCGTGGAGGTGCGGGCCGAGAGGAAAACCATGTGGAAGCAGATACCCATCATCTACTGCAGATATCAAACTGGCTTATCACAGGGCTGCCTAAAAATATAACTAAAGCTGTGTGCGTGTGCGTGTGCGTGTGTGTGTGTGTGTGTTGAAGTTTGGAACAAGGGAAAGTCGGGTGTTTCTGTTGGTACCTGCCCATACAACCTCACCTATAGGGGTTGGGCAGAGACTGTGTAGGGAACTAATGCAGGTCTGTTTGTATAACCTTGTGTCATCGGGCTGAAACCTCTGGCTCCCCACACGATAACAGCAACTGTCTGACATTAGCTGAGGATCTGACTGGAGAGAGGAAAATTACAGCCCATCTGTGAGTCTATGTGTTCGGGCAAGTCTGTCACTTTTTACGGATGCAAGTGCTTTCTCTATACAAACAGATAAAACTGATACAAGACCAAGTTTGTTCTGTTGCTGAATGGGTGGTAGCTTAGCAGTGTTCTAATACATATACATATATACACACATATATAGGTATATAGATATATACACACACACATACACATCTTCAAATTATAACAGTATAAGAGATGTTCCGATACCAGGATTGGGGAGTACGTGAGTCCATGAACTGATCCGATAAAACGTCTTTAGTGTTTCACTCTGATAAAACCGTATTTTCCTTTTGCCAGAAATCTCTTCTTTAGTTCTACGGCTTCATTCTCTCCATGCAACTCAATTAATTTCCTGTGGCTGATTCCTGTTCCTGGGATTATCATCATGAGTGGTGTCGTAAAAATGATTTCCTTGCCGACATATTTTCTCATATTAATGATTCATTGTATTGTATTTAAAATGGCAGGAAATAGTGATAAACGTCTGCTGGAATTTTACAAGGATGAAATCGGGTTAAGTGTTTCGCTTTATCCAATCAACATTCAGAAACACAAAGCGACTCAGTTCATCATGTACGACTAAGAAAATAATAAAATTCTCACATTTGAGAAGCAAAACTAAATAAAATAGGAATTGTATTCATAAAATACCTTTTATACACAGAGGGAAACTCAAGGTGCTATAGAGAGACATTAAAAAATTGACACCAAGACAAAATTATAAGAAAAATCTATAAAATTTGTTAGCTAGCTTTAAAAAATGAATAAAAACCTACACGTTTGATAATAATTACAGATGAATGAGGGCGCTGTGTGTTCTACAGCTTCCCGATCCGAGGCTTTGGCAGTGGCTGCTCTTTTGTTTTATATCAATCTGACCTCTAGGAATAAACAAGGTCACAGGAACCGCGGTTAGAAGTCTGTGGCAGGACTGCTGCATCACAGGAGGAAGAGGAAGGGAACTGTTCCCAGGACCCGGGCCAGGGGCAAACCAGGACAGAGGAAACGCTGCCATTCCAGGTCGCAGAGCACTTCATGTTTCCCGCTTGTGTGAAGGAATGCATAATGTATTGTGTGTGTGTGTGTGTGTGTGTGTGTGTGTGTGTGTGTGTGTGTGTGTGTGTGTGTGTGTGTGTGTGTGTGTGTGTGTGTGTGTGTGTGTGTGTGTGTGTGTGTGTGTGTGTGTGTGTGTGTGTGTGTGTGTGTGTGTGTGTGTGTGTGTGTGTGTGTGTGTGTATATATGGCTTTATGGCTCTGTAGGTACAATAGGTTTGAGTGAGCAAATACACTAATCATTAATATAGAGGGGCCAAGGGTGAACTCAGAAAACTCACTTTCCCTTCACTCCTCATCACAGATATGACACCTATCCATCAATCTTTTAGATTTTACATCCTATACCCCCCCCCCTACCTGCTTCTCCACTTCCTGCCCCCCCCCACTAACAGAATTAAGATGTTTTTTTGCAGCACATGAGGGTCGTCCTGTTCGTTCCTCAGTGTTTTTCATCTTCGTCTTCCCTTTATTTTTCTACCTCCTAATGTTTTACCTCGCTACCACCCCCCCCCCCCCCCCCCCCACCCCCCCAAAAACACCCACACCCATCTCACCCCTACACTTTTCCACCTCATAACTAAGGCGAGATCTCTCTTTGTCCCACATCCTAGCAACCGGTGTGTACCGGATGAAAAACAACCCACCAACATACCAAGCATATGCATGCTGTACATTCATTAACAGGCTTTTCTCCAGAGGAACGGCGGAGAAAGAAAAGGGTCACGTCAGGTTCTGGGAACAGCCGTCGGGCCTGAGATAACAAACCTACAGAAAACACGTTTGCTCTACATTAAAGAAAAACATTTAAAATCAGCACGCGTTCCTCTGACTTCCCTGTTGGAAAGGAAACTGGCAGCAGAGACTCCGGGGATTACAAGAACGTACTTCCACATTTTTTAAAAACCCAATTTGATTTTTAATATCTTGAGCCTCAATTTTCCCTTTGTACTCCACCTTTGAAAAGATTTTCACCAGAATCAACAGCGAAATTCAAACCATGACTGTTCATGTAAACAAGTCTAATAGTTGCTGGCGGCTCTGTGATGTACTGGGTGCACGCTGTGGAATGTTAGTCTGTGATGTTTAACATGCACACCATCCTATTGCTGGTGTTTTATAATAAGTAGTAATTAGTTCTAATTAGTAGTAAACACAGAGTTGCAGCTGATGGTTGAGTCATTAGTTCTGCAGCCGTGAATCAGGAGAAATGAAATCCTGACCTGCGCATGGCACCAGACGAGAAGTCTGAGGATCACAAACATCATAACGTTTAACGCTGATGGATACGTGACCGTCTAAGTGAATTGGTTTATATTTATATGATCTTTTCACTTTACAGTACAGTTTTACACACAAACGCATTCGTACAGTGCATCTACGTGCAGAGGGATCGAACCGCCGAGCTTCTGGTTAGAAGATGACCGCTCAGGATGAAGCACCTGTGTTCACACCTGGTTTCAAGTACTTGTGATCCGATGTCACTTCCTGCTCTGTATGAAAATAATCAATCAACTGATGTTGTTTCTAGTTTACAGTAGTGTCTGATGTTTCTGAAGAGAGAGAACAAGAGGGGAGGGACTAAATTAATTTATTAATTAAATACAGATATTCCTCATTTAAGAAAAGATCAGATTTCAGGATGGATGTGGACGTGTTCACACCTGAACTTAGCGCTGGCCACCTGTGATTGGATCACTCAGGATAGCTGTTTATACAGAGTCTGAACAGGGTCCATAACTATTTATAACCTCAATCAATAGATTGTTTCTGTTGATGTTTCTGATCAGTTTGAGTTATTTGATGATATAAAAACAGGGGGAGACGTCATGATTGACAGCTGAGGCTGACTTGTGATTGGTCGAGCCTGGGAATCGGCTGGGAGTCAATGCAGCGGCTCTACTCAACAATCTCTACTGGGCAGGTTCGGCTCTTGATGACATCAAAAAGGGCAAGATGGCCGCCTGCCAAGATATTTTGGCTTCATTTTGGTACAAAGGGAAGAAGTGGAGACGTGTCATCCAACTTTATTTACAGTCAATGCTCAATGGATGGACATCGTTTGTGTTTCATTTCTTAAGACTTAAAGGAAGAAAGAGATTTGTAAGATGAAGATCTACGAGAGAGAGAGAGAGAGAGAGAGAGGGAGAGGGAGAGGGAGAGAGAGAGAGAGAGAGAGAGAGAGAGAGAGAGAGAGAGAGAGAGAGACACCCTGGTATTAATGAGTGGATCTGTGTTTCTGCTTTCTTACCACAGGATGCTACGTGAAAGAGAGCAGCATGCAAACTTGCGCCTGCTGTAGAGTAAACAGTCATTACCCATTTGGTGCTTTATCACCTCTCCTGGACTGAAGCTTAATATCTTTATAATGAAAGCCAGATGCAGGGAGAAAAGTGGTGGAGCAAACAGAAAGGACAGGGGAACTCTGAGGAGGTAATGGGACTGGAGTTATCACCTCTGGGTTTCCTACTCCCCCATGGGAACAGCGTCTGTTGGTTTAACCCAGAGGATGTGTGTGCACATGGACTATCAGAGGGGATTCTAGTTTTAGTTTTTGCATCACAATCAAACAGATCACAATCAAAGTTAATATAATAAATGTATGTGATGAGTATGATGTGATTTAAAGCCCATGCTTTCAGCCCTGTCCGTTTGATTCTTGGTTTCTATAGAAGCAGGATTACACAGAATCGGCCGGACGAATTTCCATGAAACTTGGTGGAAGGATGTGGTAAAGTCCAGGAAAGAACTCATTAAATTTTGGAGCAGTTCCAGGAATAATTTTCTTCTCATTCTTTAACATTGTGAGACATTTTCCCAAAAGAATAATGAATGGGTCTTGATATCAGGGGAGTGAAATGTGGTGCAGCTTGATTGAATATAGTTTTCTTCCAACTCTATCAGACTATGTGCTGTAGCTGTTATTCCTCTGCAGAAAGTCCTGCTGTTCTCACACGGACTCAAACATTATCCAGAGTGTTTACCGGGAGGCCGGCAGGAGAAACTCTGGAGAACGTCCGCAGCAACTGACTTGTGTCCTCACACACAGATCATTCCAGGAGATGACCTGGAGTTCAGTGTGGGTCTGAAAGCAGCTTCACAGGCGACCGAAGTTACACATCTGCTCGTCGCTCTGAGTTTTGATAGTCTGGTCATTTGCGGTCACCACAACTGGACCCATAAAAGAGAGAAAGCGAATTCCAGCTCCTCCTTCATAAACAAGTCCAGCAAGCGTTGAGATAACTGAACAAAAACTACCGACTGGTGTGAATCTGTGCTATCGCTAGACTACGTAACCTGCAACAACCCAAACGAGACTGTCTACAAAAAGGATATTCAGTTACAATTGTTCAGTGGATGGAAACCTGTGAGTAACACACATCTGTTGTCTAAGGCTAAATCTAGATGTTGTATTTCTATTTTTACCAAATCAGGAGGCGAATTTCAGGGCCTGCATCATCATTTCCAAAAAGACTAATTTTCTAAAACACAACCCAGAAGTTTTCACAGTGAAACAGAACCAGCTGCAGTTTCAAATCTCCGTTTCAGAGGCTGGAAAACTCTGGAATGGTGCAGACGTTCTGCTGCATTCCAAACTAGAACATATTCGAGTGGATGTTGCCTAAGTGTGTTCCTCCTGCTCAGCCACTTCTGTCTTCAGACGTCTGAAGCTCTCTTTGTCTCCGTGTTATTCAATGACCTGTGAGTTCCTCCGTTCCTGTTTTATATAAACCGCCTCGGAGACCTTGAAAAATGTTGTACAAGTTTCATCATTTACTTTTGTTATTAAAAGGAGCAGAGTTTGGAACCTGGGGGAGCCGGTGCTGGCAGCTCTCCGCGGGCCTTGGCTCGGCCAGTCGCTAATATCTCACACTCATAACACTTTCGAGGCTAAACTGACAAGGTGTAAAAAGCTCACAAATCATGAGCTGGGCTGTCAAAGACGTAGTTACCGAGTCAGAAGAATAATATTAGGTACAAATGTAATGAAATAGTTTTTATGAGCGAATCCATCTATCAGAAACCAGACATTTATACAAGTTTAATCCTGCTCTAATAAGCCTAACAAGGCTGATTCCAAACAGCTCTAGTGTAACTAGTGCAACATCCTCAACTGTTACTGCTCATACTTAACATCCTGGCTGCGGCGTATTGAAATGTTAACCTCTCTTTTATTCAGCGTTGGCATCTCTTGCTGTTTATCATTCGAAGTCGGTGCCAAAGCATCTACAGGTCTGCTGGTTTTATCCTTCAAAGCAGATCAACATGGTAATAGTCGCTCGCAGAGCCGCAGTGCTAATTCTGAAATGGGAACCGTATGTGCATTCTTTGGAAAAAGAAATGAGGGCTCAAATGAGAGGTGTTAAAATTTCTCTAATTGTATTTTCCTCTTGGAAGTGTTTCATGTTCCCAAAGTAGACCATTAGATCCACAAGGAATGGCTCTGCTGATGGATAATAGGAAAGAATTTTTTAAACCTTTATTCAACCAGGACAACAAGTCTCATTGAGATCAGGAATCGTTTGAATATCGCCAAGTGGCACAGGGAGAACGCTAAAGAAGACAAATAGTGGAGAAATAAGAATCAACTTTGAAAACTGAAGCTTTGTAACCAGGCAGGTTGAAGAGATCCGTCTCTAGTTCTTACTTTGGATTTATAAGCATTAGATGAAATGGATTCATCAAGCTTCCAGTGCTTCTGCAGCATATAACAGGCCACAGGTGCAGCACAGCAAGAAACAGGAAGTTCTGCAGCTTCCTCCAGTTCTTCTCTGTCTAAGTCAAATCTCCACTTCGGACATTTAATGGATACGGACGCTGTCACCTTCTGCTTTGACGTTGTTCGGAGCCAGAGTCTGTGAAGCGGGGATCAGTGACTGGAGCGTCAAGACCTCACTGATACGTGTGCTCTGTCTCAGCTGTCAATCATGTGGTTTCACCCCCTTTTCATAGGATCTAATAACTAACCAACCCATGTTGACATGGTGCAACATATGCTTGTATACACCTTTAGGACATTTGGGTGCTTCTCCCATTTGAAGTATTTCCGTTTCTTGTGATATCATCGTTTTCAAGTCATGTGACTGATCGAAATACATCGTGATTTGCTGAAATGTTCGTTGGAAAGATGAAATTAACTAAAGGTGATGTAGTCTGTTTTTCAGAGCAGTGATATTCGTTGAAACAAATATGAAATCAACAGCAGATTCCGACGCAGACCATGTTCCTTCTGACCGAGGCTCAGTCGTTAAGGGACGTGACGATGAGGATGAGGAAGAGTTTAGGGAAAAAACAATGACTTACAAAGGAACCCAAATGTTTAAGCTACAGAATATCTTTATTCTAAGTTTCTTCCTGCTTCAGCAAACGTTAGCAATTCTTTCAGCTCTTCGGAAAACCCACAGGTTTGAGACTGCGTCATCTTTCAGCACCTCAGGTCTAAATGGGTTAATATGTTGTTAGCTCAGCTACTTGTTGATCTATAGGGACCAGAATATGAGAGCATGCTGCAAGAACTGGCCAATAAGAGCCATATTAATGCACTGCCCATCCTTTGAGCTAATAGAGCTCGACTGCCTTAAATATGACAGTGTGGAAAATAACATGAGCGAAAGGGCCATATTAAAAAGAAGCTTCCCTGTTGAGTGGAGGTGCGTGTGAAGTTGTGAAAAATTGCTGGTTTCTTAGAAAGCTTACCCTTCGTGCCAGACCCAGGGCAATGTAGCACTTCTCCCCGGCATCAACGATCTCCACTTCATAATAGTGGCAGCGGGTGGTCAGGGGCTGCCGGGCCTGGGCCAAGCCCACGTCCATGATGCTCTTTCCTTTGCCAACATACTCCAAGAGCTGAGGGAGGCAATAAAAAGAGAGAGAGGGAGAGAGGAATGGGGTTCAGAATTTAAGAGATAAAATAAAAAGCGACAAACTAAACAAAAATATGCTGTTATACAGGCTCAGATTATCCACTGAGTTATTGCTCTTTCATCAGCTTGTTAAATCCGACGCGTGATGTAACATCCAGAGCCGCGTCCAAACCTTCAGGTCCGATTCCATAACAACGGCAGAACCTGTGAATTTATTAAACATCACGTCTGGTTTTTAGTGAGGCATCAATTAGGGTAAAGAACTAACTAAATTCGTTTCAGGTTTTTTTTCCTGGCTAACGTTAGCATGCACGGGTGTGGTTTTAACTGTTCCACCATCTGAGATCCACAATTACAGAGGAGGACAAATCACTGATCTTGAAAATACTAGAACTTGGACCTGAACTCATATCAACACAAGATAGTGACGTTCACTTCCATCATACGTCATTTTTCACAGGAACTGAAGACAACCTGTTCTGACTTGAACACTCTGATGAACTTTTGCACAATGTTTTGCACATTTGGTTGTTTTCTGCATCACTCAGGACGGATGTTAAGACCACAGCATTCTCTCAAAGACCCCGTTCAGACTTGCTATTCAGTTTCTGAGGAAACCAACATCCAGTAGTCATCTACTTGTCCTGCCTCACTCTTTAGAAAAGGTTTGTTAGGTGAACCTGACACGAAGGGCCAGCAGGTCGGCTTCCTGAGGTGGAGAGTCGAGATGGAGAAGTCACAGCAGATCAAGCTTGGGCAGGATCCTAAGCCCAGTGTTGTTCAACAGGAGAAGGACTTACCCGTGCAACTGGCTTTTGCAAGTGGGCCCTAAGTGAGTGGTAGACTGACACCTGCAAATCCAGTCCAACCCTCACTGAACCGCCCATTTTACAAGTATGAACAACCATTGCTACCTGATAATGAAATTACTTTCAGGTCTATTTTGATCCTTAGCATCTAAACAGGTGAAGCTGGGAGAGTACAGGTGAGTGGGTGGGCAGCTAGGCAACCACAAAGCCTTTAGGCTGAACAGTGTTTCCATGACATGCGAGTCCATGTGTGTGAGTGAGTGAGAAGAATAAACGCCCCCGGCTTGAAAGACTGGGATGACAGACAAGGTGGGGGTGGACAAAATTACTTCTGTTATTCAGCCTTTGTATGTGTGATTGTGTGTGTGTGTGTGAGTGTGTGTGTGTGTGTGCACGTGTGCTTGCCTGCGTGCGTGTAAAGCCGCCTGGGTGTGCTATGTTTCACTAGCCAGACACTTGAAGGACACACCTGGAGGGAACAGCTATTCAACATCTACGTCAAGTGTCTCAATGAACTTATTACCATTTTCCATTTCTGTTATTCCCTGTTGCTTAGTGATCCATCAAACTGAGAACTCCTCACAAACCAAGCGAGCGCAGGCGAAAAGTTTCATTTCTGTCTCCGACCTTGATGATGGATTAAACCTTTTGCTGAGAACTTGTGTGTGTGTAGTTTCTGTGTGGCCATAAATTACACAAGTTCAGGTGGACTGCCAAACGTCACTGAGAGAAAGACAACAATCACCCGTGATTTTCAAAAGTGCTTCATGTCCATAACGCTTCGTTTCACTGAGTATTGAACTCATTGAACTTGAAGATGAATACATTTGCTTGTTAGTCTGCAGGAATACACAAAAACTACACAATGGATTCTTATGAAACATGGGACATGAGCCAAAAAAGAAATGTTGGCATATGCAGGGTGTTTTTTCACAGATTTTCCAAATAATAACTCAGGGATCTTGATGCATGTTTAAATGAGTGATATCTTAGAGTGCTTGGTTGATTCAGGGGACGTTTGCCTCCTCCACAGAGTTTATCTCTTCATCTGGGTTTGTTTGTTTTTCTATTAGTTGGTAGAATTACGCAAAAGCCACTGGACAGATTAACGAACCAGGTGGAAGGATGTGGAATGAGTCAGAAGAGTCAGGAACTGTTTTAGGTTTGGTAGAGATCCAGATCAGGGGGCAGATCCAGGAAGTTTCGTGGCATTTTAGTTCATTTCTCAGGAAACAGTTCATGGTTCTTGAGGATAAGAAAAATCATGTTTTAGAGACGGATATTTACGTGTGTGTGCAACTTGGTGTTAGTTGGAAGAGCAGCACATACACTGGTTTGGCTTTACAGGATTATTAAGCTAACGCCCGTGGCAATGATTATGTAATAATCAGCTACAGTCAGTCTGGTTGCATAAAGCTGCAGAAAAAAATCTGTCTCCATTGTCTGGTTGAGACAATTCCAACAGTATTTAAAGAGATTTTTTTTGAGCTGTGAACTTAATTTAATGACATTTCTTTGATTAAATAAATAAATTATGGTTTTAATATCACATGTATTACCTTTAGTTAAAAACATCTGCATGTATAGTTTGAACATGGCTCATGGAGCAAGAGAAACATTCTGTGACTGCATATTATTCACCACAGTGTCAGAGCTGCCGTCTGAGAGTCTCATGTGTTCTAATGTCTCCAGAACCAGCTTCACCTTCGTGCCTGGACAGCTGCTGCTCTCTGAGGAGAGGAGGAAAGTTCAGTTTGATGTTCACTCAGTCACACCCTTTATTTGCTTCTTGCTGCGGAGTAATGAAGGAGGAAAGAAACAAGAGGGCAGAAGAAGAAGAGACGTAGCTCTGAGCGAAATAAATCTCACTGTGATAACTGATAATATCTCTCCCCACCCCCTTCTCTCGTGCTCTCTCTCTCCCCTGTAACTCCGGGTGAGGAGAGCGGTGGAGGTGGTGTGCGAGGCCATGTTTTGTTGAGGTGCTGCCTGGGAAACAGATGCAACGCCCAACCAGTGGTCCTGCCAGCTTCCTGTCACCGCTAATGGGGGAACTTATAGAACCTGAAATGAGGAGACCTCCTCTTTATCCTCTTCTTCATTAACTCGATTAGACATCACATAACAGCTGGTGAGTCAACATAGCTCAGCTGCTTTCATGTGTTTATTCTTTCCATTACACTTTGTTCTCTCTCTCTGCTGCGTCTTTGGGTTTTTGTAATTAAATTCCTTTGTAAAGGTATATTTTTAGGTGGCTTTTCTTGCACCTCCTCACCTTCTACCCTTTTTCCTTCATTGCAACAACTTCATTTAATACATTTTCAGTATAAGTGTGATCAAAAACTTAAAATTAACTACATGACAGATACAGAGCAACTGTGCCACTTTGATTTGGAAAGTATATGAGCTGGTTCTGGCCTCTAGAACAGTGGCTGTGCTTCCCTGCTCCAATTAATATCCCACTTAGGTCAGATGGTCTCCAGAAGCTAAATGGGACGGGTCCATCAGTCTCTGTTTTGTGCAAAGAACAACCAAGATGAATATCTCTGTAATGTGTCATTACAAGCACTTCCAGGGGGACAGAAATGAAAACACAAAGTGACACTTGGCACCAAAAGATGTGCAAAATAAATTTTAAAAACAGCTGTAACTGGCATGTGAGGACAATGTGTTACAAAACAAGGGGACCTTTGTCTGGGATGCCGCGTCACATCTGCAGCAACACTGTGAAGAGGAATTTAAAATAAAAGCGCATCGCACACAGCAGGATATTTACATTATCGTGCCAGACGGAGCAGTCAGCCAGAGAACACCTCCTCATATGTTCTCAAGAGGAGCCGGATGTTCACTAAATGTAAAGACTTCCGTGCAAGAACTTGCTCTAATGTTAGTAGCGGCACAAATAAATATCAGAAGGCTAAGATACAGTCCTGCTGGTTAGTCTTCAGCGAGAACTAGAGGAGAGATTATAACCTTAATTTTGAATATTTGTCAACAGAAGAATGTCAGCAAGTATTCTCCTCCAGGGCGATGTCTTGGTAGCACTATCATCTGCAGCAGGGTCAACGTGATCTTGTCTCGATTATTGTGAAAATACTGAAGAACTCGCAATCGTAATCATCCAGACTTCAAGACCTTAAACTCCTACATGATTTGGTTTTACCTGAAGCCAGGATGTCCTCTGAGCTCAGGAGCAGATTAACATGAAGAATATCTCTGTGCTCTACTCCCTTCAGCTCTCCATCAAACTTTACAAGTCCCCCAGTGCCTCCCACAGCATGATGCTGACATCACTGTTGAACTGATATTGGACAGGTGAGGAGCGATGTCTGGTTTCCTCCAGGCCAAACTGCTCACTCTTAGTTTCATCAAAGAGTTCTTAAGAAGCTTTCATGTGTGTTTCTCTCAGAAGAGGCTGTGATATAAAGTTCAGATCTGTGGAGTGCTGCTCTGAGACTTGTTCTTCTGCAGGATTTCTGAAGGTCACCTCAAGGTCCCTCCTCCATGTCGGCTCAGTTTGAATAACCAGCTCCTGAATAGTCCTGGATCCTTCAGACTTCTTACCAGTGCAGTGCCCATTGAGTTCGAAAGTTCAAGAGTTTTCAAAAATAAAAGCTCTGTAATTCTACTCGAAATAAAGACACTTTTTAAACTTCTGTTATTGCTTCATCATTATGAGATTTCTGAATTGATGAGGAGAAAAAGGGTAAATGTATTCTAGCTCAAGGTTGCATCACAACACAAAGTGAAGAGGTCTGAACACTTTGAGTCGCTGTACAGTTACTTTGCGGATTTAATCAATCAATCGTCTCTGTGCGATTTCCGTTGAAACCTGTGAGAACCAAGGACCTACATTGTTGTCCTTCACCAACACCTCATCACTCACAGGCCATGTGGAGCTTTTCATCACCTTTTAATACATTCCTTTTGTTATCACAGTTACCACTGCTGGGAAGATGTTACCCAAATTAACCTGCGGCTCGGATGCCGGCAAGTATTTCCACCGGCGCTGTTAAAAGTTACGACTCCACAAGAACGTTGTATAAAAACACAGCGTTACTCTTGAGTAAGAGCTGAGGGTATAACAAATTCAGTTATACTTCATGTATTGTTGTATTTCAGTGGAAAGGATGATACTGGTTATCACAACTTCACCTTGGAAAAAACTTCCATCTGACCCAAAGTCTCAATAATTGGATTCAACAAGAAAGTGTCAGAAATACAGAGAAGCAGACAAATGGATCTGTCCATGATTATCATCAGGTTCACTGACGCAGCATCGAATGCTGTCAAATATCAAAGATTGGAAGAAAATGGCTATCGTAGGCTTGTTGTGCTGAAAGAGAAAAACTCAGCACTCTTGTAAACTAATAGGTTTTATTTTAATTCAATTTTATCACCAAAATATATTGCATCTATCACTGAGTTAGAAAAATCAGATATATGTATTTCTTTCTTCAGCTCATTAAGCCCGAGAAGGCAAATTGTGATTTGTGAATATATCACAAATACAAAGTAAAACAAAGTCCGGTCAGGGAAGCAGTAGCTCCAGGGATATGGAGCTTACAACCAGCTGCGTATGACAAAGCTGTAAACAAATAAGTTGCATGGTGCAGTGGGTTTGGAAACGTGTGAGGAGCTGAAGCTGCGGCGCAGGAAATCTGCCCAAGCAACAAAATATCTGAGTGCAAGTGCAGTTTGAGCACAAGCGGAGCAGAGCTCAGCTCACGCAGGTTCCATCTGAGTGCAAGCGCCGGGTTTTGAGTGAGAGCGTTACAACATCTGAACGGGAAATCAACAAGTCCTCGAACTGAAAGACCACGTTTTGGAATCATGAAAGTAAAAAAAACATAGTTGACGCTTAAACTCAAAACTAGTAGTTATTATACAACGGCACATTTTTATTCAGCATTTCAGTGCAACTGCACTGGGATCACTTCAACTTTGATTAATGAAGTTAATCCTGGTTTATTCTTCCCTTACGCTGCTCAGGTCAGAGAACTGGAGACATCATGACTGAGCAGAGGTGTAAAGTAACGAATTGCATTTACTCACGTTACTGTAATTGTGTAGTTTTTTTGTGTACTTTGTAATTTTTTGAGTAGTTTTTGAAATGGGTAATTTTACTTTTACTTAAGTAAATTTTGACTGAAGTATTGCACTTCGCTACATTGAAAAATACATCCGTTACTGAGTAAAAAACAAACATAGTTCAAGGCGCAAGGCAATTCTCACTGCAGTGGTAGACGCGGGGCACACCTGCCAGTAGCGATCTTTTCCGTATTAGTCCCTTTTAAAAATAAAAGAAACCATTTCAAAATAAATGTATCAAAACTTTGATTTGTTGTGCCTTTTGTTTGCAGGGTATGAATAAATAAACAGGGAAAATTAGCAATAATAAAACAAAGTTTAAAAAAAAAACTTTATTTTAGTAATTGATAGATACGAAGTACAGTTTAAGGCAAGGGGTAGTGATGGATAAAGTTTTCTTTAAAAAACAAGTTAAGTCTTTCATTCTCAATTTCCACCTTAAAACTATGAAATTAACTGAACAATGAATTAGTTCAGAATTTAAATTGTGAACTATTCATGTTTACTTGTATGAACTGAACTTGTTCATGAGAGGTGTGAACTTGCACAACACTGGTGGTGGATGCTGCATAGAGAGGATGATGGAGTCAATGTCACGAGAGCTAGAGAAGGATGATATTGCGGACAACCAACAAGCGGAAGCATCAAACTTTCTGCAAGTTGAGATTAAAGCAGATGAAGAAAACCCGTGGCCACATCTCAGCAAGATGTTTGTAGACTAGTGCTCTAAAGGTGGACCAAAGTTTAACCAAAAGTTTAAATATACAGTGGGACAGCGGCATTTTAACTTTTTTTATTTTAGCTGTCATGTGGTTCATGTCTTGACATGTCCTCCCAAAAGTTCTTAAATGTTGTGTTGACATGTTTAATGTTAAATGTTTGACATGTTTAATGTCATTGCACTTATATTTGTAAAGATTCTCCTTCAATTAAAAAGAACTGTTTTTGGATTGGATTTATGAACCCTTGTCCTTTTTTGCACTGTATAGGAGCGGCCCCCATCAAGTTGTTGGAAGTAACTAAGTAACTTTTACTTAAAGTACATTTTAAATTAACTACTTTTTACTTGAGTGGATTTTTAGATGGGTACTTTTACTTGTACTTAAGTAAAATTTCATCAAAGTAAAGGTACTTTTACTTGAGTACAATATTTCAGTACTTTTTACACCTCTGTGACTGAGCCACTGATAGGCTGCAACAACTTGAAGGGAAAGTTGTCTTCATTCATCAAACAGCAGAGTCATGTTGGGATTCTAACATCTTCTGGAATCTATTGTTCCAAGAGGAAGACAGGAAACAGGAAACCTGTATAGGTGCTGCAGAGCAATGAGGATAATTCAAATCTAAAAACACACACTAGATCTGCTCAGACAGAAGAGCAGATGCTGTGAATGGATACAACAATATGTAAAAAGAATCTTAACTGCTCAGCAAAAACACGTGTCAGAGGGTAAGACGCATACATCCTGAGGAGTTTTAATCTCTTCACGTGGAGGGGAGAGGTGGAAAGAGGGCGGGGGGGGGGAGAGATGGGCCAATAAACTTGTGAAAACGATAACTGCCGACTCAGGTGCCGTCCACTTACTCACCGGCCCGCTCATCCGCAGCTGAGGGGATTAACTCGGTGAGCGCAGCGGCTGCCGGGACGACGCAGGAGGCCGAGGACCGGAGGCCTGCGTTCACACCGAGCCGCACGTACGCACGGGAGCCTCAGCCAAATGTCTCCTCTCAGGACAAACACAGAGCAGCAGCAAGCGAAGAATAAACCATATTTCATTTCAGAATTCCTACGAAACTTGCCCTGTTTGCTTAAGACACAGTCCGCTGGCAGCCGTGACAAAGGTATAGAAAGAAAGTCCAACAATCCATATGTGATGAAGTAACTGTACAGAAAACAAGAAGTCACTTCACCTGGAAAAGAATGTTCAATTTATCGGTGCTGAACAAAAGGCCTGAACAGATCAATCAAATTCCTTATTGTGTTCTAAGCTGGAGCCGTCAAAGGAGCTCAGGGACAGAACAGCTGCTCGAGTTCAGGTCATGTGATCAAATAGAGTTTCTTTCTGCTGTTAAACACCAACTTAACAAATGTTATTGTTAGTTACCAAACCAAGAACTTTACTGGCCTGGTGATAAATGACCGTTTCACCAGCTGGGCTTGTTCACATTATATATTATTATATTATATAATGCAAAATATGCAGACCGAGTCGAACTCTATTGCATGTTACTGTAGGTTACCGCTTTAGGGAATGAGAGTTTGTATGAGGACAAATATTCAGACCACAACTGAACATCTGAAGATAATTAAATCCTTTATTTTTTCATAATTAGGTATATTGATTTACCATGGTTGATAATAATAATGGATTCTTCTCATCCCAACTCCTTCCTAAGTGAACTGTGAACACCATCACAAAAACACAGGACTGTCAAAGCACCAGCACACACTTTATCATCCGAGAGACGACTTCACGTATCTCAAAGTTTACTATTATTAGTGTTTATGACCATAACGAAAACCGTGAAAATAAAAGATTTGTATTCCTACATAGTGTCTGACAGTAATTTAAAAATGTGCAGTAATTTGCCAGCAACCCACAAATCACTCCAACCACTTCAGACTGAGATTATCAACACAACCCTAACAACTAGCAGACTAATGGTTACTTTAATCACTAACCCATGTTCATATAATTCAGACATGTCTGTGTGTGGGTTCCAGTCTGACACACAACATACCTGAGGCAACAACAAATGAAGAGCGAGCCAAGCAGTGGAAAAACTGAGGTTTCTCCACTGATGGACCTTTGACAGGCAGCTTGTGTGTCTGTCCTCACAAGTTAAAAAAAATAAATAAAACTTGTTGCCAAAACGAGGAGCAGCTTAATAAAGTTAGATTAGAATCTCAATCTCATCAATCAAGCTGCACCAAAACCACACACTCACAGAGATCAGTCTCCTCAAAAGGCTTGATTTTAAACTCAGAGTGAAGGTGAAAAGATATTCCTGGATGTATTTTAATTTTCTGTGGGTTTTGCCCATCTGTACTATATCTATCTATCTTCTATATCATCTATAAGTACTTATTGAACTCTTGACAGTTATATGTTAAATTTCCAATTTGTCGGATCAGTTCTGGCATCGGAAAAAACCCAAACATTACTCAACGCGACCGGACCCATGAGGAGACTGAGGAGAGAAGGTAGTGAAATATTTGATGAGGTAAGTATGATGATAGTGGGCAGAACTCTCGGATCAGACACCCACCTATCTAAACAGGAGTGGCACCCCCTCCCCCTCTCCCCAAACTGTAATGTAAACAATTCACAAAGGCCACGATTTAGCTGCAGACGAGTCACTACCATCACCATTGTGCTCCGTGCATTCTGCGGCTTTGCTCTCCTCAGTCCTGCCTCATCAAAAGCATACCAGTCAGGAAAGTCATTCATCTTGCAGCGATCTTTCCCGTCACCCTGTCCCCCCCCCCCCCCCCCCCCCCCCCACTCTCCTCTCAACAATCAGTAAGGACAGCTTTCATCCGGAACAGTGATTATCCTCACTTATCAAATAGCAACCTGAAAAAAACGATTCCACTGTTTTGACCCAATGTTTGCGAGGTGCTGCTGGGCGAGGCAAACCACTGAAGAGCCGCAGAGGTGTAATTCATCTGTGGCAACCCAGCGATAGATTCATAAGTCATCGGAAACCACCACCACTGGAAATATCTGTTGCAAGCCGCATGTGTGAAGAAAGGAGGAAAAACATTTCCCTGCCTGTTAAAATATACACCTCGCAGCCCGGGGCCTGACAGCTCAAATGTTATTAAAATCCATAGGAGCTTTGTAAATATGGAGCAAAGAGGAGGAGGAGGAGAGAGGAAACAAGGATGGTGGAGAGGAAAAGTGGACCAGTGGAGACCAAAGAAGGAGAGGAGGGAAAAGGATAGTGGAAAGGAAAAGAAGCAGGACGAGAGGAGAGGAGGAGGAGGAGGAGGAGACAAGGGGGAGAGGAGATGAGACAAGAGATGAGAGGAAGAAAGGAGAAAAGGAGGAAAGGAGGAAAGGAGACAAGAGGTGAGAAGAGTAAAAGAGGAGGCTAGGAAGAGAGAGGAGAGGAGAGGAGAGATGAGAGGAAGAAAGGAGGAAAGAGGAGAAGAGAAAAGAAGGGGAGGGAGACACGAGGAGAGGAGATGAGGAGAGAAGAGTAAATGAGGAGGCTAGGAAGAGAGAGGAGAGGAGAGGAGAGGAGAGGAGAGGAGAGGAGAGGAGAGGAGAGGAGAGGAGAGGAGAGGAGAGGAGAGGAGAGGAGAGGAGAGGAGAGGAGAGGAGAGGAGAGGAGAGGAGAGGAGAGGAGAGGAGAGGAGAGGAGAGGAGAGTGCAGATCCAAAGAAGACACTTGGAAAAGTTGAGGCAAAGCTTTGGTTAAAACCGCTCAATGAAGTGAATCAGAAGTCAAAACCAACACACAGATTAAGTGAGACCACCTTGTGGCTGACATAATGTTCTGCTCTTAAAACCTAATCTTACCTCATTTTAATCCTGCTCCTCAAACATGTCTGGCCTTCAAAATAAACCTCCACTTTACTTTAACTTCTCCTCCTGTATTTTTATTTCCTCGGCCTCTCTTTGCTTTTCTTTAGCTTGTTGCTCTTAAACAAACTTTCTCTTGCTACCTCCACACAAAGACCTTTTTATTTTAAAGGATCACCTCTGCTTCGGATACGCCTGCGTCCACAGGACACCGTAGTTTTAGAGCCGCTAACACGGAGAAGTTCGGAAGTTTGGAAAACAAATATTTGGAAATAATGACGTAGACACACAGCCTCTTGCTGATTGGATGATTTCTGTCTAGATGTAGAATTCACTGATTCGTCAGGCTCCTATCACTTAACTTCTTTCTCTGACTACCAGTGTATAACGCAATGTGTACAATCACGCGAGTGGTCAAGGGATATGCGTTTTTATTAGGGATGGGGGGAAAAAATCAATTCAGTTACAAATTGCGATTCTTGTGAATTTAAATCGCCATGCTGCCTCCCAAATCGTTTTTTTTTTTTTTAAAACATATATTTATTGGTTTATACGAGGGGGGATATATGGGGGGGGGGGGGGCAACATCACTCCAGAGCATGTTGACCAGCTCTTGTTTTTGCACAAGAATCTAAACATACCCAGGCACTACCTTTGCATTGCCTTTTTGTTAATTTCAAAGTTTATATTTTAAGTAAAATTTAATTCATTCTATTTAATTTACCTTTTATTTATTGTTTTAAAGTAGCCTAAGTGGCATACATTTCTTAATCTGTCAGTTTGTGTGCAGTTGACAGGGGCTTTACAATAATAGGTCACACTTTTATTTATTTTCTCTATTGGCTGCCCGGCAGTCATTAAGTTAATGTTAATATTTAGAATAAAACTTGTAAAGCTCTAAGTGAATTTGACTGTGTTGTATTTGAAGGAATGATTCAACTTTTTTCCATGGTCCAGTATTTTAAAAAAAAATAACCAAAAGAAATCGCAGGAAGTCGTAATATTGAGTTTGCAATCCTTACAGAATTGCAATACCCACAAAAATACATATCATATCGGCACCTAAGTATCAGGACAGTATCGTAACGTGAGGTCCCTGCCGATTCCCGTCCCTAGTTTTTATGCATGTGAGAACGGACTTGGATTAAAACTGATACGGAGCCAAAACACTTGTGTGGACAGAGATCGTTTCAGTTTGAAAACGTCTTTTTCAATCATGAATGTAGAAGAGTGGATGAAGCCTCTGTCGTCACAGAGAGCAGCTACTGTTATAACTCCCACCACCGTCCCTGTCTCCAGAGTGAACTTGTCAGGACTTGACAACCTTATCTGTTTGACTTCTATCTCCCTGACAATAGAGACCACATCACGGACCTGGAGGCTAATGGCTGCTTGCTCATTAGGAAAAAAGAAAACCCAGAAAAAAGAAGAAGGAGAGAAGAGAAAGAAATCAGTGTTGGACTGTGGAGCCGACCGTGCAGCCGGGCGCTCCAGCTGTGAAAACCTCCAACCACATAAGAAAGAGTGGAAGATTCCTTGGAGTCCCCTTACTCCACTTATTGAAATTTTACAACCTGGTGGGCTGCCAGGCACTTGGCTCTGGCAACACGTCTCATGCCTCTGCCACTCCTCGGTCCAGAAAAACAGAAAAAGGGAGACAGACAGAAAAACAGAGAGCAAGACTGCTAATTGAATCATCCCTCTCCTCTGCTCTGGGAGAAGACCACGGCCCGTGTGCTGGATGTCGTGGGACGGATGTTTGTGCACGAGGAGACACACGCGTTCATCACACAGCCGGAGCGTCACCTCCGCCCGGTCGATGAGAGACCGGCCTGTCGTCCTGTGGCTGGTGAAGTGGGAGCAGCGGCCGATGAGAGCTCGCACCTCAACGCAGAACAAAGGTGTTACAGTTCACTCCTGTAAAGTGGCAGGTGTGCAGCGCCGTGATACATCTGATGACAAAGCTGTTTCCAACAATGAGCGCCATTCACGTGGCTGATAGAAGCGACTTGAATCATAGTTTAGTCTGAGTCTGAGAAAACAAACTCGGCACCTGAGGTCTGCCAAATATCGGCCGTTATTAATCACTGTGCGACGCTTGAATTTGGCCCGAAGCAAAAGGTGGAAAAAAATCTGCTATGCTATTTAACAAAGAGACTAATTAGCCATGCTAGCTGTCAGGCTGTAGCGATGCTAGCTGGCTGTGTCAGCAGGTTGGTCCACCATTGGGTTCAGGGATATCTGAATTGTTAAACTTCAATCGATCTTTTTAAATCTACCATCAAAACCCACCTATTTAAGCAGGCATATAACTCTTAATGTTACTGTGTGCTGACGTTGATGTTCTGCTGCTGCTCTGCTTTGTGCATTTTAAAACTTTTGATCTAACTGTATTGCTGACTGTTGTACGGCGACCTTGAGTGCCCTGAAAGGCGCCTTATAAATAAAATGTATTATTATTATTATTATTAAATTAATTTAATGTGACAGGAGGATGAAGACTAAAGACTTTTGTGATCACCTGACTTTCACTTCTGGTGACACCATCAGGTCCCATTTCTGGATTCAGGTGAAATGTCTCTGTCGGATGGAGCAACGAGGAAATATGTGGCAAGCTGCCGTATTCTAATTTGTCCCACAAACAATGTTTACACTGTCACACAGGAATTAAAACAATAATATCAGGAATCCCCACAGCAAGGGTCTGAAATCAAACCTGAAATGAAAGTAAACTGAGTTCTGTGGAGGGTGAATGTTAAAGACACCAGAGTTAGTGGACGTCTGTTATTTCTGTGTCTTGCACTATGCCCCATAATGTTTTTACCATTCACACAGACAGTCAGACCTCATAGCTTCAGCTGCAGTTGTGGCATCATTACAGTTTACTCTCACGCCAGAACTTATCCTTCACTCTTGGTCTGTGTACCTGTCACTCAGAGGGTAAACAACCCTTTAACCACCATAGATTGAATTAATTCAGTGGGAGACGCTGGTTTATATTCATTTGTGGCTAAAGACAAAATAAAACCAACAGTCTAGACGCTGATGCTGCATCGTTTCTGGATGAAGGCAAACTCTACTGGCGATGGTGAAGGAGTCAGTCAAATGGGTATATATTTAAAAATGAACATAGTCAAAAAACCTGGTAATTTAGGTTTAAAAGAGCGAAACCTCTTGTTTTTTGATGCTGAAGTATCAAGTATCTTCTTTTTTCTCGTTCGTGAACTAGTTCTGACAGCATCATAAACAAACCTTAACTGTGTCTTCGGACCGAACGCAAAAGGAACTTTAGAGACAGTGCAATTGGGACAATACAACTGTGACAAAATCTGACCAAACTACCTACAGAAATAACTAGAACAGGAGCAGGATGGAAGTCAAAGCTGCTCAGACAAAGAAGGTTAAACATTTCTTTACCGTTTTCCACAAACACAATAAGCAGCCTAACCTCACTCGCTGCATCACCAGATGAAGAAGTGTCCTGATCTCACACAGCTGAGAAACTACAAACCTGATCAGGCTTGCAGGAGGTAATTACAGTGCACAGAAAAATAAATAAGCCTATAGTGTGCGATGCAATGCAACACAATGGTCCTGAGATAAGTGGTATTAGAAAAACCTTTCATCAGGCACGTAGATGAAGTCGTCATCGAAAAGTGAAGTTGTGTTTAAATCCAAACTATAGAGCTCATCAGCATTGATTCTCTGTGCAGAGATTTGATTATCAGCAAAAACGTTTCTCCGGTAGAGGTCACAAGTTCCTATCATATCAATTAAGTTTTAATAAAACGTGTTTGATTATTGATGTTGAGCAGAAGTTCTACCCTACCCACAATCTTCAGGTGTGATAGTGTTACCTTGGAAATGTTTATCACAGCACGAAAACAAGCCGTCTATGACTGGATTCTTCACTGTTACCATACTATGATACTACACAGGATAAAACACTATTCACAAACAGACAAGACACAACACATTACAACAAACAACCAGGTTAAAGAAGAGAATCACTGGAAGTCCTTCACAGACTTTTTCGCTCTGAATCTAATGTTTTATGGTCATAACTCATCTGGTGGTTAGTCAGCCTGGTTCCAGACTTTAAACTCTTTTAAGGTGAAAGTGATTGTGAAATGTGTTTTCTGAACCACAGCCTGTAACAAGCAGTTTAGCTTTAGGCATTTATCACATCAAATCAAACTAAAGACCGATCACAGATTCAGATTCAATCATCAACATCTTCACCTTTCATCCGCATTTGTTTGCTTTTCCTGTCGGTTCGTTCTTTGGAAGAATTACGCAAAAACTAAAAGACACAAAACCATGAAACTTGATGTGGGATTTGGTGCCGATCCAAACAAAATCTGGATCTAGCGAATTTAAATGTGGTTTCATAAGGAGACTGTTGGGGTTTTGGCAGTGATACGTGATCCCTGAGTGTCCTTCTAGTTTATGTCAGGTCTCAGCTCCACTCAGCATAGCTCTGTATTACCCCCCCCCCCTCAGCAACTAGTTGATGAGACGTCACACGTCTTTGCAGGTAAAGCACAGTGGAGGTGAACACAGCCATCAATAATAAACATGTGCTCATTAGTTCACCAGGAACACCACTGTCATAGCGTGTGAGGTCTCTGAGTTACACCAAGAGCAGTGAGTAGTGTGAATTAGGTTTAATTAGAATTCATGAGGTTTAATTGGTGTATAATGGTATAATAACACACAGGACTACAAATTATGACTGCAATTAAAGTGATTACAATGTGGCAACCAAAAGCTGATGATGGTTCCTTGAACTACACACGTCTTTAGATTTATATGCATCTCTATCTGCAGATAAAAGTCACCCTGCTTGTGTGCCTTAGATCTGAAAGTCGATTTGCCTGTTGAACTGATCTGAACTGTTGCATAATCCCCGACTGCGAAGTAGCAAAGAGGGAAAGAAAGACGAGAGACTCCACGTCTTCCCTGACAGTCTGCTGTTGATCTTGTTACTGAACCTGGTGTCTATACAGAACTCGGAGGAAAATCCCTGAGCTGATGTCATGAAGCAACCTGCAAAAACAAAGGTGACCCAAATCCAGTCACGGCAAGACGATGATGGGACGAGACAAAATAATTTAAATTGAAATGATTGTGT
The DNA here is from genome assembly GCF_963576545.1 of Limanda limanda. Classification (NCBI taxonomy): domain Eukaryota; kingdom Metazoa; phylum Chordata; class Actinopteri; order Pleuronectiformes; family Pleuronectidae; genus Limanda; species Limanda limanda. The sequence goes on along the minus strand of NC_083642.1, from coordinate 3,394,872 downwards.
CTCGAGCTTTCCCTGAAGCATTAAGCACGGCTGTCAACAACCAGGGATAAAGTGAAACCACGAGCAGATGAATGATCTTCTAAGAGCACAAAACAAAGGGTACAGAGCCCGTTTACATTGTATATATAATTACTACTTTGGTATTTTCTGTCGTGTTTACATTGTTCCTATTTTTATATTTTCCATTTACTCGTTTCTTACTTCATATTTGTAATGCTGCTTTAACAAGGCATTGTGGGACTGAATAAAAGATATTTGTCTAATCTAAACAAAAGCCCCAATTCAAACCGATCCCATTCCAAACACATATGCAAGAAAAACACACAATATATACAATGTGTATTCAGCAAAAACCACCCAACCCTACAAGGCTATTCAGCTTTGTTTAACAACTCTGAAAATAGCAGCGATTGGTGATTGATACAATTACTTAAAGGAATCATTGGGCTGAGTGATATGTGATGATAGGAAAATGTTTGATATTTCATGTTATGTTCCATCATCTATCTTGTTATGCCGCAAATCGGAGTTCTAGGCTAAACACAGAACTGTTCGTAACCACAAAACTGTGATTGTTTGTTGTTGTTATTGCAGAACCAGAAGATGCAGAGTTACATACTGGAGACTTCTGTCATTGAGTCAGGGCCCGAGCGTGAGGAATACAAAAGTTCTCCATGAACCAATAGAGAGTTCTTTCTCCTTCTTACCGTTCCGCTCACCCTGACGTCGTACAGCCGACCCCAGTCGTCCTCATGGCTGTCAACCATCATCATGCTCTCGTCCTCCTCCAGGAACCACTCAGCCTGCAGGTCCACCTTCACCTCCTCCCCCATGGAGTGCATCCCTACCGCGGGGAACAGCCCCTCAGCCAACACAGGAACCTCCACTGAGCCCACCTGAGCAGGAGAGAGCCGTGAGGAAACAGTGAAGTGAAGACACACGGAGAACAAACACAGACTCCACCACGTTAGAACACTTACCTCTTTGCCGTTTTTGGTGAAAAAGACTGTTGAGAAACCTGCTTCTGTATTTTCCGAGTGGATTCCACAGCCGACGCGGTCACCTCGAGCACATTTTGGTCCAAACTGCTGCCCCACAGGGTTTCCATTGTACAGTCTGAAGGAGAGAGGAGAGAAACATCTCACTGTTGGTGCTCTATGTCTTCTCTCCTAATGAGTATATTAACCATCTATAATCAAGCTGAAGTTGACTGTTCTGGGGGAACAAGCTATGCCAGAGGGTTGATGATCACATAAAGAAAAGGAGGAACAAACACGGATGGAACGTAGTGTTACGAACAGGCTGACCTCTGACCTTTTAGTCCCTCACAGTTTACTTTTACATACGTTCACCTCGTTATCTGGTCTCCTTGAATGACCTAGTGAAGAGATATGTAAACACACTCTGAGCCATATAATTACGCCGACTGCTCTGACCTGATAATGCACAACACATCTGTCTAATGCTGCAGGAGTGTGCGGTGCCATCAACGGCTGAAATCGGACGCTGAAATATCTACAGCGGACCGCGAATATAAATCCAGTCCTAAACATGGCGCTAAACCCAGAGCACGTAGTGAAAGTGCTTAGCGCCCAGTTTGGGTCGAATAAGTATCTACGGCATTTATCAGCAGCCCGTATTAATTTGTTTGTCTGTCTGTGAGGAGGACGACTCACAAACCACCGGAGGGATCATCATCATGAGACTTGAGGTGGAAGGATGTGGGGCAGATCAGGACAGAACTTTACATTCAACGGTAAACATCACATGTTGATGAGAAACCTGATCACGGGGCAGATGCTGAATTGTTTTTCACTTTCTATTATCAAGGAGGTTTTGTTATCGTCTGTATTTGTTTGTTTTTCTGTCTGTTAGTTCATTAGATAGTTTGAAGGATGCAGTGTTGTTTGGGGAAGAACCCAATGACTATGGATTCTGGATTCATCTTTTTACTGTCTTTCACATTGTTAAATTATAAATTGATTTCTCAGAGAATAGGAAATATCAGACATGTTTAGGGAACTGGTTTCTATTAGTGTTTGGAATTTGGTGCAAAACCACACACATTAGCAGATTAATTGATTTCAAGATCTTGAGAAAATTAAAGATTTTGACAACAACAATTATTCTTGCTTCCTTTCTCTTTACTTTTTTTATTGCAAATGAGTTATTTTTTACTTTTAAAATAATGGTCAAACAAAACAAGTATGTTAAATATGACACTTTGAATAGTTTTGATGTGTACTGTTCAATATTTTTCCACGACAGCTTTGCATTTACAATTATTAGTAGTAAAAAGAAAGTGTTCTAAATCTATAAAGAAAGAAAATGTATAATTGAAGCCAGACAAACAGTTCTGAGGCCTGTGGGGTTCGGAGACATTATCCCTGCATCAAAAGTTCTTTATGCTCGAGCAAGAAAAAGTTAGAACTAAAAGCAAGAACTAAGGAGAATTATATACTGAATTACTGTTGCGGTTATATGTGGATGCAGCAGCAACAGGCCACAATCCATTTTCCCAAAGCATGCAAGAAACTGTAGTGTATAGATGACTGTGGTTTGACTTACTTGCCGTTGTCAGCGTGGTAAGCTACAGAGTATGGCAGCCAGCCAGGCTGGTGGTCCAGCCTGTAGAATTTAGGCACCAGGCCCACAGCAATGGTTCCCCTCACCCCTGTGTCCACTATCGTCACCTATAACAAACACACACACACACACAAAGAGAGAGAAAACACTGTAACTAGGCCATATCTATATTATTACATTTTTGTTTGGAAACGTAATTTTCAAACTAAAACAATCTCACCAGTGTTTCAATGCTCAGACTCTCTGGGTCTGTTTTGATCCTCGTCCAAACTAATAGAACTGAAAACGCACATTACGTATCCACCGGCGTGTACTGGGCATGAATGTGCCGGGGTAAACAGACAGCTCTAATAGTTGTATCATTGTAAAATGTTAGCGAACTTAGCAAAGGTTTCAGCGATGGCTACGTCACCATCAAAAAAGACCCGATCAGCAACCGTCTGTGTGAGTCTATACCTCGTAGTTTCATCTCAGTTTCTGGCCGTCCAGACTCAAACGCAGACCCAGAGTTTTCAAACTAGAACGGAACCTGCAGCGTTTCCAAACTTCTTCATTTCAGCCGCTCTTAGACTCCGGTAGCGTGGACGCCGGACGCATCTGCAGCAGAGTTGATGTGTTTGCAGACGTGGAATCAGCCTAAGAGCAGGACCAGTTAAATCAACTCACAGCTGGAGCAGGTCACATTTGACTCTGACGTGTGCAGAGTAAAAAGGTCACTGCAAAAAATAACTAAAGGAATTTACAGCCAAAACCAAAATTCAAACACAAGTTTAACATTCTATATATTTTACGATCAGAAACTTTACTCAGTTCCACCTTCAGAGGAAAACAGGTCAGGAAGGGAACCACTCCAGTAAATCTCAGACAGACTTGACCCACTCAGGATAATGTGGGTTTGATCCAAACTAAAGTCTGACTCTACACATAGTGGAGATGTGCTACTGTACTGATCCCACTACATATAGGGCTGTTTCATATGAACAGAATTTGTGTGACAATAGAAAAATGTCTACTGAGTCTCTATTGCTGCTTCCATTCCTTGAAACTTGGAAGCGGTGTGGAGAACGGACAGAAAGAGAACTCACTGACTTTTGGAACAGAACCAGACAAAGGGCTGGATCCAGGAATTTATCACTTTGAGCTGAATTCAAGTCATAAAGTTTATGAGAACAATCAGAAATTCATCGAGGGCTAATATCCAGGAACAGGAGAGATTTGGATCAATCTACTACTTCCAGGAATCTGTGAGTCTCCAGAACCGTTCATTTTATTGGCTCCACACTTGGCATGAGGATTGTTCGTGGCCCAAGTAAGTGTAGTGTAGCATTTTGTGTAATTTGGACACTTTAAACGTTAAATACTAATAATCTTTAAATAAACAGGCGACTCTCAAGCAGCAGCGGCTGGGACTCATAAGCCTAAGCGATCCTGAAATAGAGACGCCATCTTTATTTACAGTCAATAGTTAACAGCTGCACATGAAACATCCAGAGCTCACATGGCGGCGGCAGGAAGAGCTTCACAATAGACTCCTCCCCCCTGACATAACGCCAACCAGCCAATTAAACCCAATCACAGAAACATGACCCAGCAGAAATGGGTGAAGGACAGTCATCATGATAACCTGATCATGACTAGGTAGTAATCCGGTATAGAAGAGTAACAGTCTGTGAGTCTGTTTCCTTCTTCTGCATCGACCCTGGTGTCTTCCACTTCACCGGCGTGTTTCATTATTCACCTCCTCCTCCTCCACCGGATGAATCCCTGCTCCTGCTCGTCGGCTCCTGGCACACGAGACCAAACTTCTTGTGTTTCCCTGACTAAAGAATCCAGGATCGATTCCTTTCCAGTTTGTCAATTTAGGGATCAGACATTATACCGTCGCTGTGTGAGAGGAGTGAATTCTTTTCCCTTGGCCGGTTCCCACGTCCACACCTCAACTGTTAAAATACCATGAATAAAAAGAGCATGCGAGATGACTTAGATTATCAAGGAGCAGGAATGTGTGCACCGATGAGCCGTTCAGTTATGTTGACATTAATGTTTCAAACAACTCTATTAAAATGAGAGGAATGCTGCAGATGTTGAGCTGGCCTGGAGGAGGACTGACGACACAAACTGGAGAAAGTGCAGCAGCACTGACAACAAACGTGAAATGGATTCCTTGTGAAAGCAGAACGAGGGAGAAACACGAGGATAGCAGTGACGCATACGTCGACAGAAGCCTGACCTTTATGAGAATAAATGCTCCCAAACTTTCGAGATATCTGGGAAACTGACAGCATGTGCGTCACGAAGTAGAGAAAAATGTAGCATGAAACTCTGGGTAATGACCACACTAAAAATCCTCTTGTTTAAATGTCAGACGGTCCTAGGAGGCTCCAAATGTGATTCTCATTTACATATAACCATTGTTATCTTAACGATTTGCATGCGGAGGCAGGAGAGAGAAAAGGCTCCTGGAGGTCAGACGAGAGTCTGACATCACATTTAGAGGAAATGTCACATCTGGCACAAATCGGGAACTCCTCACAGCAGTGATAAAAAAGAAACGTCAAACTACATTGTTAGCTTGTAGTCGAGTCGAGTGAAACAGTGAATCTGAAATGTTCCATCATGTGCCCGAAATAGAGCTTCCCATCGCGAGGAGGACATCTGAAAGGAATAGGGGGAGAAGAGACTCAGGAGAGATTGGTATGGCTACAGGACTCGGATGCAGCGTGGTCCTGTCTGGGTCTATTTGCAGCCCGGTGGAATGACGTAGGCTCCCTGGATAACGTATGTCCTGACGTTTTCCTCCTGGAGCCGAGACCAGAGCGAACACCCGCCTCACCTGCAGCTTCATGAACAAACGTCACCAGACAACGGTGACACGCAGCATCCACAGAAGAGCTGCCTCATAAAGAACACTCTGCACCTCAGCACCTAATTTACGACTGAACTCTTGCTACTTTCCGGTGCTAAATCACAGAGATACTTCCCTCCTCTCTCTACTGTAAGGATGCAGACGGTTCCAGCAGCCTGATAGTGACTGTAGGGTCCAATGCTTTCTCCCTCTGCCAGTCTGCTGCAAAACACTGTGTGTTAGACTAATCTTTGTGCTCAGAGATACCACCTAACCCACACCCTATCCCTCATTCCAATGGAGCTAGGACATTTTTGAGGTAGTGGTTTTGCACTGGTGAACTGGGACTGTGGGGGGGCACTGAGAATTTAATATGAAGTTGAGAAAATTGTCAGCAATGGGATTCCAGGGGATAAAATTGCTAGCTGGATGGAAAAGCAATCTTGGGCACAACCAGGGATGACGGTATGTGGGCCTATCATACTGTGAATAACAGAGTTACAGATAGCAGCTCGATGCAATCACATCAACTAATGTATAATAATAAGAATCAACCTAATAGGACTACGATGCCCAAATGAAGGCATGAGCTGCTTTCAGATGTGCACTGGACTCTGTACATTCTGTATGAGGGTTCCATTCGAGAACGCAAATCAAGTCTGAGTGAGAGACTCTGGACTTTCGTCGGATTTTCTCTAGTAAAAACCTGTGTGAGATCACAGCAGGAGATTCTCTGCAGGATTCACGGAGACCAATTCCACAGACCTTCTCTGGAGGGTGTCCTGTGGGTCAAGAGGTTACACATGGTGGCAAAGGTTCCAGTTTGCCAGAGGAACACCTAAAGAAAACCTTGTCAGCCTGTGAGTCAAAACATAGTGTGTGTCTTCCTCTGATGGAAAGAGGTTTCACTTGTGTCTTAACAACGTCTGGTTTATTGATCCGGGAAAGTCACAGTTCACCCGTCTCCACTGCTTCACTCGACAGCAATCACCCACATCATGTTGTGGCAGCTACAGAACAGAGTCGGTGAGCTCAGGTGTTGGTGGAAGGGAACCAGGATGAGAGCGAAGACAACCCATGTTGAACTGAAGGAGTGAGGATGGATGAGTCTTTGCCCCGCCTAACTAAATGCCTGCTCTGTTTACCCACCTCTGTAACCAAGGCACGGGATTAGATTATTTATTGCTTTGTTTTGATATTATTCCCGTTTTTTTTTTTTGCCACGGCCGGGCCGCCACGTTAAAATGGTTTCAGCGGAAACACTGAGCACTAGTTTCACTTGCTGACCAACTTGCTGAAACTGTGCAAAATTTGAAATATCTTTATGTTTCACGTTTTTACCCTCAGGTGAGGTTCTCTGAATACACCGAGTATGGTTTTAAGAAATGCTCACAGACACGATATCTTCTAAGAAGACGCAGTGGCCTCAGAGTCAGATCAGTACAAGTGAAAAGTGTCATAACTTTTTATCTTCCTGCGAGATACGGTCACGTAAGCTGCAGAGCAGAGATCAAACTTTCCAGGGCCAAACGCCCTTGACCCAAGTCTTCACCGAGAGGAAGAGGAGGAGAGCGAGGAGTCTCCTGCCACTTTGAGCTCAGGGAGGCGCTACAGAGAGATCCACAGCATCAGTTTCAATGTGTCTTACCTCGAAGTAACAGTTTCCCTTTGAGAGAGGATGGCCAGCCACATAGCAACCCACTTCTTCAGAGTTCCCTTGGTAACTAAAGAGAAGAAAGCACAGGTTAACAAAAGGTGACTGTTGGTTCAACTGCTGAATCAGAAACACGTCTGGAAGAACAGCCTCCTCCTGTCCAACAGTCTCAGCAACAACATCAGCCTGATCGCATGTCTGACGCATCTGGAAATGGGGATGAATTGAGATGTACAGTGTGTTGATGGCAGGATTAAGAGGGAGGGATAAGAGTATAAATCAATGTCTGGTTGGTTAAGTCGATCCTTGCCACCAACACACCCAGTACATCTCAATCATTCCCTGTTTCCAGATGTGCCGGCGAATCCTGTCATCAAAATACAAAAATGTGCACAGTCACCATACGCCATGGTGCACGAAAATATTTCTGTATTGGCTTATAATGTCAAAGCTTCTGTGACCGCCTGCTGGTTAAAAAAACATACATTTAATTTATAAAAACACACAAGTAAATAAACAGACAATTAGCATAAAGAGTTAATAAATGTATATGTATCTATAAAACTGTTTTTCCAGGCCTCTGCAGACCCAGTGAACCTTGAGCAGCCGTCTGACCTGAGAGCGTCTCCATCTTTCTGCAGCCTCATGAATCGCTCCTGTGCCGGGCGCCCGTCCCCAATGTCTCTGATTCGACGCCTTAGATTCAAGAGGCATCTGTGGTGTAGGACATTGATGTCATCCATCTAAAGGAACAGAAACAGGTCCGTCAGATATGAGCTCGTCACCGTTCAGCTCAGTCTGCTGTGCAGTGTTTCCTGCCTGTTACAGTTACAGAAACCTGTCTGTCTGTGTCTCATTCAACCTTTCTCCCTCATACTTGTGCAGCGTAGAATTTGGACACATGATAGACTCATTATTAATATAATTAATTTGGACAGCATACTTGTGGTGACACCTCAAACCTACTTTCTCACTATCACCTACAGACACACTGATACATCTGCAATAAGGTATCAAACGTTACTCTGGATCTAGTCTAAAGGTCCTGGCTTCAGTGCTACGCAGCCATAATAAAGCAGAGACTCTCTACAGCTGTGTAGTTGACGTGTCAGCATATTTTGGATTAGCAGCGAACAAGGGCAGGGAAAAATTCAACAAAAGGCAGCTGCTCAATTCAGTGTTGAAATACTGCAGTGAAGCAACAATCCTTGAAAAGCGTTTCATAAGACGCCGCTCCAGCTCCAGTGGGTCTGAGACGAGCATAGCTGCAGTCCGTTGGTTCAAGATAATATGATGATAATATTCACTTATTTTATAAACTGAATATGTGAGTCCCTGTGTATCTTCATGAACATCAGTCCTGGAGCTGGGTGTACGCACAACCACAAAGTCAGTGTGCACAAACAACACTGTCACTGAAGCTGATTCTGATGACAGCATTTGATTTATTGTCACAGGATTTAAAAACGAACACGTGAAACTCTGGCCCAGTTCAGACCTGGTGTTCACATTCATCCTGAGAGAATCTGTCACTATGGACAGATCAAGTGGGTCTATTCACACCCGACATCCAAATGTCATCGAATGTGGATCTCACTTCCCCACTTTGTGTGCAAATAAAACATGTGCCTCACGAAATGATGTTGTTTTTACCTAATTTTGAGTTTAGGGGTGTGTCCTGTGTGTGTGCGTGTGTGTGTGTGTTTGTGTTTGTGTGTGTAGGCGTGAACAAGTAAAAAAAAGTCAGGAGGGACTATATTAATTTTGTGTAGCTGTTATGAAGATATTACCCATTTGAATATAGTATCAATACCTATTCAGGGTTGATATTGTTTCCACAAACAAATCAACCTTCTGAGGAGAGAAAAGAATCCAACATAGGAAGAGACGATATGGCCCAAAGAATTATATCTGGAATATAAAAGTTTATATCAGAAGATATTAATTAAGTAAGCTCCGACATTCATATTGGACTCCAAACAACAGGTTTTAGGTCTGAATGTTCTGATATCCTCCTCGGACGCACGTTAACCAGGTCACACAGGAAAACCGAACTTTCACATCCTTACATCCGCTAGCATCACTGATTCTGGTCGTCGACTCTTAGGCTTAAAACGCTGTTTCTTGTGGAATTTGTATGTTGGTGCTTCCAGACACTTGGATGACACCGAGATGTTGTGTTTTCTTTCTGTTGTTGTATCACGTCTGAAGTGTTTTGTGGGCCTAGACACTTCACTCGCATTTACATACCATACGTCTCCTCACATATTCTACATTACTGACATAACTCCTCAATTCATGCAAATTGTTTCTTCTAATCAATGCTATAAACACTGTTATTTCGTTGATGTGCTCAGTTACACGTGACATCTGGGAGGCCAGAGGAGGTCGGCGGTTCAATCCTCAATCTTCACCATCTGCCTGCCGAAGTGTCCTTGGGCAACATACTGAACATCACTCATAGATGTTGAAGGCACTCATTGTGAGTCGCTTTGGATAAAAGCTTCTGTCAAATGACATGTAGTGTTGTTCTACAGCACTTCAGTCCGTCCTGATCAACAGTGTGTTCACACTGTGTAACGCATTATACTTCATTATATATATAAATTCATGTCTTAGGCTTTTGTTATATTGCTAGTGATGAAAACTATCTTGAATAGTTGTGTAGCTCAGCTCCAGTCCAACGTTAAAACGCGAGGGGGGAAAGTGGGCGTGCCAGTGTTTACATCCAGCTAGCGCTGTCACGGTTCGAGAAGCTAACAGCTGCCGGTGCAGATCCCGGAGGTTAGCATGGAGGTTAGCATAGCTTCATGCTACATGCTAACCCCTCTGCCCAGCGGTTAATAACTGACTCATCATTTAACAGCTTCTAGAAACTGACTCAGCGGATCAGACGCAGAGCTCGACAGGAGCTAGCATCACTAGCAGCTAGCCTGTTAGCTCCTCCGCTCCAGACCGAGTCCCAGTGGGAACCAGGCAGGGGGGGGGGGGTTCTACCAGCAGCGAGGACAACACGGGGACGTCACCGGGGACACCACCGGGGACACCACCGGGGACACCGCCGGGGACACGTACCTGGGGCTCGGTCGGTTACCGGGACTCGGACCCACTTCTGTCCATCGGTCCGCCCGCGACACAGCAAACTTTACAAACTGCAGTGCGGCGCTTCGCACTGACGTCACGGGCCGGTGCGCCAATCACAGCGAGGCGTGAGAAGTGGCGACGGGAATCCAGCCAATCCTGTGGCTCCCTGTGTGTGTGTGTGCGTGTAGTGTGTGTTTGTGTGTGTAGTGTGTGTGTGTGTGTGTGTGTGTGTGTGTGTGTGTGTGTGTGTGTGTGTGTGTGTGTGTGTGTGTGTGTGTGTGTGTGTGTGTGTGTGGTTAAGAAACGGTTTAGCACACGTTTACAGGTAGGTAAGGGTTAGTTTTTAGTTGTTGTTATAATTAGGTTCATGTTTATGTTTAAGTTATAAGTATGTTTGGGATGATGTTTTGTTAAATTTGGTTAAAGTTAGGGCCATGTTTAGGTTAGGGGGTATTTTAGGGTTTAGTGGATAGTTAGGTTTAATTCAAGTTGGGGTATGTTTAGGTTTAGATTCGTTTTTAGTTTTGGTTAAAATTAGGGCCATGTTTAGGTTATGTTTAGGTTTAGTGTATTTTTAGGTTTAGTTAAAGTTAGGGGTATGTTTAGGTTAGGGGGTATTTTAGGGTTTAGTGTTAGGTTTAATTCAAGTTGGGCTATGTGTAGGTGTAGATTCGTTTTTAGTTTTGGTTAAAAGTAGGGCCATGTTTAGGTTATGTTTAGGTTAAGTGTATTTTTAGCTTTAGTTAAAGTTAGGGGTATGTTAAGGTTAAGGGTAAGATCATTCTTAAGTTAAAGGTACCACTTTATTCTAGGTCAATGCTGGTTAAACACCCAGATGCCAAATGTAGGTGCGGAGACTCAGAGACAGTAAAACTGATCCTCATCCAACGCAAGAAGTGTTTGTCCGAAAGAGGAAACTGTTCAGAGACCTGGGAGCAACTGGAGGAACAGTTTATTTTTACTGTGATCTACTAAACCTGGACATCTGGACCAGAATGAAGAAACCGATGGACTCTCTGCACAGTATTGGTCAGTATGAACACATGACGGTTACAGTAGAGGGCAGCAACACGCCATTGCAGCGTCTAGTCTGCCAAATAGAATAAAAAGAAGAAGAAGGTTCAGGTTAGATTTGGGTTTGTTTAAGTTTAGGTTCAGGTTTAGAATATGATTATTGTAGCTTTGGGTTGAAGGTACAGGTAGGTCTAGGTTGAAGTTCAGGATATGTTTAGGTTTTTGGTTCTGGTTCAGGTTCAGATTTAGGGTCGAGTACGGTTTGGTGAGGTTCAGGTTCAGGTTCTGGGCCTTGGCGGAGGTTTGCATGTTCTAGTCAATCTAGTTATCTATCTCAGGGGTTGTGAGGATCTGGGATGTGTTGTGAGCAGAGGTGGCAGCAGAGAGATTTACTGCCACAGACCTGAGGCAGCGAGGCAGAGAGGAGGAAGAGATCACGTGTGCGGCTGCCTGGAGGAGGAAGGAAAACTGAAGAATCCAGGGCAGCTCCCGTTGGTCTGGCGTGGCTCTTGGAACATTCTCCTGATATGTGGAAACACAGGAGCGCTGCAGCTCCAGAGCTCAAGGGAACAGGAGCCGGCAGGTGATTCCTGATGAAGATGAATCAGAGCAACGAGCTGCTGATGTCAGAGCCTCACGTGGTCCTGAGTCCCAGCGAGGACACGCCCCTAAGGTCGTCTGTGTCTCCCGCTCACTTCACAAGTCAGGAAACACCTCATTGTCTTCATCAATTCATCTGAAGATAATAGATAACATTTAATCCATTTATGGTTTGGTAGACTACAGCAGAGCCTGTTCTAAAACTGACTGCAAGCAAACTACAGTTGAGCTGTGGAAAGTAAAGACAAAGAAGATGGTTAAGAATCTGTTGTAGCCACGTGGATGAGTCCCAGTCACGCTGGTCACCTATATATTCAAATTTTATGAAAATTGATCGTATCACGTGTTCAAATTGCACCAAATTCAACAGCGCACCCCCCCCTTGACCCTCAACAATACTCATGCCAAGTGTGAAGCTGATAGGATGAACGGCTCCGGAGATATGTGGGTCACAGACAGACAGACTGAGATTTGGAAATTAGTAAATAAATAAAACATCAGCAGACAGTGAAGACGGCCTGTCACCATAACCTCCAGCTCAGGCTGACATTATGAAACCTGACATCTTATCAAACCAGCTGACAAATATGACTGATTCCTAAAGCTTCAAGTTGCTGTTGCTCGATGGTGGAAATTCATCGCTAAGATTATATTCTAATTCTGCTTGTGCTTCATGGTCTGTTCTGAGTTCACGTTCCATCTGTCACTCGTGGCACCGAGGCCAGAGCAGATAACACCGGAGACAACGGGACTCCAGATAAGAGAGGAATTCATTCCTCAGCAGGACTCCACCAGACAGCTCTACATTTCTGCTTTTACACTTTTATTCTGTGTTTACACAAACATACACACACACAGACTCTCACACAAACGCAAAGATTTCCTGGAGACTTACTTTGACCTTAACCATAGTTGCCAAAGCCTAGGTTAACATAAACCTCAAATGAAACCAACCTTAACCCACCCTAACCTTCAAACATGTCTTAACCTTAAAATGTAATGATTTACAGTTTGGGGACTTGATGTGATTGTGTAAAAAGATTCTGGTCCCCACAACATGAGTAATACCTGGACCACACACACACACGAACCTAACCTAAGCTAACTTTAGCCTTACTTTAAAACGTGTCTTCAACTTAAAAGTTAATTATTTACTTCACTCTGTCCCTGTAAGAAAGACAAGTTCCCTTAATGTGACTGTGCAACAACTGGTTCACACACACACACACACAGACACACACACACAAACACACAATGATTTCCTGGAGACTTACTTTGACCTTAACCATAGTTGCCTAAGCCTAGGTTAACATAAACCTAAAATTAAACCAACCTAAACCCACCCTAACCCTCAAACATGTCTTAACCTTAAAATGTAATGATTTACAGTTTGGGGACTTGATGTTTGTCCCGATCATGTGATTGTGTAAAAAGATTTCGGTCCCCACAACATGAGTAATACCTGGACCACACACACACACAAACCTAACCTAAGCTAACTTTAGCCTTACTTTAAAACGTGTCTTCAACTTAAAAGTTAATTATTTACTTCACTCTGTCCCTGTAAGAAAGACAAGTTCCCTTAATGTGACTGTGCAACAACTGGTTCACACACACACACACACAGACACACACACACAAACGCAAATATTTCCTGGAGACTTACTCTAACCTTAACCATAGTTGCCTAAGCCTAGGTTAACATAAACCTAAAATTAAACCAACCTAAACCCACCCTAACCCTCAAACATGTCTTAACCTTAAAATGTAATGATTTACAGTTTGGGGACTTGATGTTTGTCCCGATCATGTGATTGTGTAATAAGATTTAGGTCCCCACAACATGAGTAATTCCCTGGACCACACACACGAACCTAACCTAAGCTAACTTCAACCTTACTTTAAAACGTGTCTTCAACTTAAAAGTTAATTATTTGCTTCACTCTGTCCCTGTAAGAAAGACGAGTTCCCTTGTGACTGTGCAACAACTGGTTCACACACACACACACACACACACACACACACACACACACACACACTCATCAATGCTGTTAAACGACTTCAGTAAACTGCGTCAAAGCTTTTTTCGTGATCCTTTAAAATTCAAGATACATTTAAGTTACTATTAATAATGAAAAGTGTCTTATATCATAAACACGGTGTGATGTGACGTTCCAGTGATTCTAACGGTTCCCTGTGATCCACACAGAACATTCTGGCTCTGCAGCTGTGTTGTGTGTGTGTGTGTCTCTGTGTGTGTGTGTGTGTCTCTGTGTGTGTGTGTGCTGTGATCTTTTGACGAAGGCGCCCGTGTACAGAGGATCTTAACTGGCTGAGTGGAGCGATGGATTGCATTATGAGCTCTCTCACTCTGGCTTCTCCACGTGCATTCCTGCAGAAGAAGTGATTCCTCCTCCACCTCCTCCACCTCCTCCACCTCCTCCACCTCCTCCACCTCCTCCTAATCATCCAGATGATTACTCTTGCAATTCAAACGACTGGCAAAGAATTGTGTCCGCTGCCCTCCTACTTCAACATGTGATGTGGTCCAGAGCCCGACTGACCTGAGAGCAGATCCTCTCTGACTCAGCAGTGATTTGACGACAGTTTCACTTCATATATCAAGTAATTCACACTTCTAACATTTGTGCATCCAGCTCCTTCCTCCAGTGTTCTCCAAACTTTGATATATATACGTGACCAATCATGAATCTCTATAGCATCAGCCGCCTCCTCCTCCGTCACCTCCAGGACTCCACCAGGAGCGAACAGCCGTGCACACGTTGGGGACGATGACTCTGCAGCTGCGACGCTGATGGAGGCTCACGCACGTTGGTTTCAGTTTCCATGGCGAACCGGTCTGTGACCACTGGAAAGAAAGTGCAAATATCTGAGCATGACAACTACTTTTTCATGTGTAAGAGGACGTATGTGTGAGAGTGGAACAGGAAAGGGTGGAGAGAGATTTTGATCATTTCTGAAAGGAACATAATCCACCCCCCACTTGCTCTCTCCCTCCCTGCCACCTCCCTCTCTCCCTCTCTCTCTCTCCCTCTCTCTCTCTCTCTCTCTCTCTGAGTCCCAGCCCCTGAAGGTGTCATAACTGTGCACTCTCTCTCTCCCCCCCTCTCTCTCTCTCTCTCTCTCTCTCTCTCCCTCCCTCCCTCTCTCACTCACTCACTCACTCTCTATCACCGCCTTTCAGATCTTTAAAAGCTGGTGCTTTGCTGTTTCTCTCTCGATCTCCATTTGTCTCCTCTGGCTCTGCAGGGGACTCAACCGGCAAAGCACCAAGGAAGACTACTGTGCAGAAACAGGAGGAAGACCGAGGGAAGGAGAGAGAGAGAGACAGAGAGAGAGAGAGAGAAATATACATCCAGAAATAGCACCAGCCACATTTAACTGATAGAGAGTGACAGTGTGAAGAACCTAAGACCTGGACAGAAAATGCCTATCCTTTCTAACTTCACAGCCATTGTTTTGCTGCTGATTGCTCACTGCGGATCCAGGAGCGGAGCAAACCGCCTGGGGCCCTTCAAGGTCTGTCCCTCCTGCAGGGATCCACTGGGGGCAGGGCGGCCCCCCAGGGACCATAATGTTGCCGGCAGCACCTCAGTGCTGGCCGTGGGAGAGCCCTGTGGTGTGTACACACTGAGCTGTGCCAAGGGGCTCCGCTGTGTGCCCCCCCCACGGGAGCACAGCCCCCTCCAGGCTCTGTTGCAGGGACGGGGTATTTGCGCCAAGCACAGCAGGACTAGTCCCACTGAGAAGCCCCCCCCCACAGGTAAGATACTGTATATACACACGCACGTGCATGAAATCACGTATGCACATATACGTACATGCATGCATGCAGCTAGAGATGCACATGCATGGGAGCTGCAGGTAGCCTTGCATTGCACAGTGGTTTGTAAAGATGTCACCTCCACATGATTATATACGTAGTGAGAATCCTGTATATCTATAGATCGCATGTGATGCTGTGTCACTCACCAACAAAAAGAAAGCGCAGTTAGTGTGTGTGACATTTAAGCCTCCATGCATTCTGTGCAGCACATCTGCAAACCTCCACAATCCAAGTCTCCTCTGCAGCGACAAAAATGTCTTTACAGTCCTGTCATCAATCTGAAATGATTCCAACCTCGGTGTGAATATGATTCATTGAGAAACAGTGTTTAAGTTAAAATGCACCTTTATATGATTTGTTCATTTCAGTGACAGTGATCTGTCCTACAAGTCGTTCTCTCTCTGTGGAGAATTCAGAATGAAACTGTCACAGTGTCACATCCTGATCAAGCAGCTTTTCATTGCAGTGATCTCCATCTACTGTTCAAACGGAGATACTGCGATTAACTGTGTGAAGAGGACACACTGATGGACATTCGGTGTCTCGGTGTCCGTCCTCAGATAGAGCTCATCTGTGTCTCCGTGTGACAATGTGAAATGTGACATTGGACGTGGTTTGAAGATGGTTTCACGTCACGTTCTCATGCTGCTGTGTCGTTTCCCCTCAGGTCCTCATCCCTCACACAGCGGTGACATTGAAAAAGTAAGTTCTTGCTCTTATTTCACAGCCTGTGATGAGTGAAGCTGACGGACTCTTGCCTGAATGGCTCGTGTAAAGCATTTTTCATAACCCAGATTTCAGTAATACACACGAGCCGTGCTGGAGAGGCTCGTGTGTCGAGCTGCGTTGTGGAGAGTTAGCAGCACAGATCCTCTGCTGGCTCGGGTGTTGCAGTGGCATGTGTACACACTGCTCTGAAGCCATGCATTGTGGTGCATGATGTGTGCGCTGCTATGCGGCAGAACTAATTGAGCATGATGTGAATCAGGAAAGTTTCAAGTCTGCCGCTGCCGCCACAGATTATTGAGACTTTACAAGCTGATCTGCAGCATTTGAGCTGAAATCGTCATCGTGGGAACGACAGCAGCTGCACAAACGACGAAGATGAAACCGCTCAGTGACACAAAGTGACACAAAAACGCACAGTCACTTCTCCCGGTGACCTGAAAAGCCAAAGCATTGTGTAACAATATGATTATATAATGTTATACAATATGTGGCATCTGATATAAATATACATATCCCCTGCTCCGGGCTCTGCTGCTGCATCACAGCGGCTGATCCTCACATGGACAGATTGTGTGATCGGAGGGGATCTCTGCCAATCAGCTGAGGGGGGGGGGCGGGGGGGCACAGGTCTTCTCTCTTTGCCTCTGGTGATGTTTGAAGACACACTCTGCATTGCTGTTTTCAGGCTCCCTGCCGCAAACTGCTGAACATCGTCCTGAGGGGTCTGGAGCTGACCATCTTCCAGTCCGACCGAGACATCTACATCCCCAACTGTGACACCCGCGGCTTCTACAGGAAAAAGCAGGTAGAGTATTCCCAGTCACCTGAATGCACATGAAACAACTGGAACTTTGTTGGATGTGATGTGATGGTGTGTGTTTGCTGCACTGACCCGGTGTCAGTTGCACTCCACTGCAGATTTCTGCTTCCACAGATTTGTCTGTGGCCACCGGGGCTGAGGAGAACTGACACTTCTCCCTCGGAGCGTCTCAGCTGTGGGCACGGAGAATCGGGACTGCGCTATGATGACATATCATTTTCTCTCTCTTCCTCTCTCACCACCTTTCCCACTCTCCCACTCCATCTCCGCCCTCCGTTCCCTTTCAACATCTCCCTCTCTGTCTCTTCATCTCCACAGTGCCGCTCCTCCAAGGGCATGCAGCGTGGCCATTGCTGGTGCGTGGACGAGCTGGGCACGCCCGTGCCCTCACGTGCCAGCGAAGATGGTACTTTACCATGCGATGGGGAGTGAGGGATGAGTCTGTCCTATTGCTCTGAGCCTGGAGGAAGAGGAGGAGGAGGAGGAGGAGGTGGCGGAGGAGCAGCAGGAGCACAGGGAGAGGGGTTGGCTTTAGCTTGTGCTAGACACTGCCTAGACAGGAGGCAGCAGGGATAAACCACTTCCTATGGGAAATCCACAACAGTTAACGTTCATGTCCTCTGTAGAAGCAAGACACACACACACTCTCACAGTCACAGCGACAACAACATCTGCCTGAATGTGCAACAGTTGCAGCAGCGTCCTCTGCGTCGTCCGGTGACACGCTGCATGCTCACGTTCGCTCTGCGTGAACCGCCTCAGTGATCCGAGCGCTAGCACTCAGAGTGAGCTCTATATTCCTTGGCTCTTGTCCTGGCTTTCTGGTAGATTTTTCGTTTTCCTCTTTACTTTAGGATAGCTGACACTGCCTGTGCTCGTTCTGATCTCAGTGGGCTGAAATACTGTTACGCAGGTGATGTGACACAAGACGTTTGAAACATGTGTCTCCCTCACCGTCCTCTCTCCCTCTCTCCAAAGATACACTGATCTCAGCGTATACCTAATCCACAGAATATTTCTTTTCTATTAATTTATTTTTGAGTATGTATTTCCATCAAGTACTGCTTGAATCTTACAGTATCTTATATATGTGTAAAGTCAGAAAACATAGTCATAAGAATATGATCTTGGATGCTTCTGTTCATTTTATTTGTCAAAATGGCGTTCTGACTGCTTATTAGTTGATTGTTTGTACATATGTTGGAGTTTTTGTGGTCGACTGTGTGTTCTGAAGTGGCAGACAAAAAGCTTACGGCTGTTACCCTTTTCAAAAAGTTGTAAGGCATATTTTTATACACGTCAATATAATATTTTATATATGAATTGTTGGTTTATTTAATGAACTACAGTACAATGCCATGTATTTTTATATTGTCAGCAGTTTCTTATTTAAAGACAGAGATTATTTTATTTCATGTTAGGGGAAGAGGCACCTTTATGGCAAAACTTCACTTCACATTCATCAGAGCTCTATTCTATGAACTGCTGTACATCTTATGGTTATATCTCATGTTTTTTAATTTCCTTTTTTTATTTATGCTTTGTTCATTTGAGAATTCAGAATGTCCATGTTACTAGTACGCTTTATTTTGGCACATCATACTATAAATTCTGATTTCAATGGAGGGATAAAAAATAAAAAAGATCAAATTTGTTATTGTTATAGTTCGTCTTTCCCAAGTCTTGCAAAAGTCATGAAATTGTGTGATTAAATTGTGTGATTAGAATTTATCTCTTTCTGACCAATCTTGTTGTGCCGATGTGTGTGTGCCGTGATGACAGGTCTGTGCACAAAGGACCTTTAGATTTGCAAATATGAAAATAAAACTTAATGATAATAAAAATGGAGAAGAATAAAACATATATTAATATAACAACAGGTGTTGAGTGTGTTCTTTCAATAAAATGCACATGAAGCAGAATTGAATGATGCTGCTGTTATTGATATGTATTATTCAGGAGCCTCCTGTGATTTAACATCTATATTTCATTCAAGATATGCTGAGTTAATAACAGACAATATAACACAAAATGGCAGTAGAGTTAATTTAATCTGAAATTAGTAGAGGTACTTGTATTTTTACTTAACTAGTTTAATCATATTTTAGTTTATGTTCCAGCAATACTTACTATTTACTTTACAGATTCATATTTTACAATAAGACAAAAGATCATCACACGAGATATGATGCATCACTGATGCTAATAAAAGTATTATTTGATCAAATGATACTTCACATGATGAATTTCTGTTTTGGAACTCAAATTACATTTTGCTGATAATACTTAAAGACTTTCAAGTATTTCAGTCTTAAGAATTTTTATATGCGAGTGGTTTACATAAATAATTGCTTGCACCCATTCGCAATTATACTTATATTTCATTCAATATCTCTTTGACACCAAAGTTTGCAGCTTTATTAAACGTGTCGACTCCGCTACCAGAGAGAAGTTCGTCTTGTCTGACGTTGTGAATGCACCAGAACCTGAGAAGCTCTCTCACCTTGCTGTCTTGTTAGTTTTACATTTCCAGGATATGACGTCAAACATTTGTTGTTCCCCAGATAAAAACACAATAAATACACAAACATTCACGACTATTTACGCAACAACGCCCGGAAGTTCAGTCTTCGTCATAACTTCGGATTAAAGAAGAAGAAATTAGCGCTTTCACTTGAATGTCATGTTTTATGATCACAGTCGATAGAAAACCTTTCTACTCATCTGACCTGGAAGAAATGTTCATTGAATCTATCCAGATGTTGGTGGGTTCTGTGACCAGAGGAAAGGGGATTCGTTCCCAGTTGAACCATCAATGATGCTGTTTACTCACCAGTTTTAAGTTCAGGCTCAGCATCGAACTTCATTTCTTTACTCACCTTCGCCGTCTCCAGCCGACACTGATGTGATCCGTCGCTTTGCTTCTATTTCTATACCTGTTGTATCTAATGACATTAGCATGCTAATCGTCGTACGGCCCACGTCGACTTTCCCTAACGTCACTGGAGCGTCCAATCAGTCGTGAAGACGTAGCTGTTATTAAAACCACAGAATATATATCAAGAAGCTGGGGTTGGCTCCAGCTCCACCCAGAGACCCTCTCGAGGATGAGGGATGGGGGGTGCAGGTTATGGATGGAGATGTGCTCTGAAACAAAGATGGACGACATGACCGCTCCCCAAATGTGAAGCATGTTGATCGCCATCTGGTGGCGGACTGCAGCAGAGGTCATAAATCCAGCATCCTTCATATTAACAGATGGGACATGAACCAAAATCATTACGTACATCTGAAATGATTTTAAGTAGTTGTTTCTGTTCTGATGAGTTTTCAAGTGTTTCTGATAAGTCTGTCTGATGATTGACAGCTGAGACTGACTCTGGATTGGACGGGCCGAGGCTCCACCCTTATATTGATTCTGCTCGGACTCCGGCTCCTACGGCACAAGATGGCGGCGCTAATCCCCGGGAAGTTTGGGCTCCAGTTCAGGAAAGTGGGAAGAGGCGGAGACTTGTTGTCCATCGTTATTTACAGTCTATGACTATAGAGTAGAACAGAATAGAACAGAATAGAACAGAACAGAACAGAATGTTTCTTTATAGTCGAACAAGGTGGAAATTCATCTTCTGCAAACACAAGAAAAAACATCAAAAACAAAGAAGCAATTAGTAAAACAAACACGTGGACGAACTCATATGATAGATTTAAAGTCAGTTCATGTTACTTTATGTGGGTAAATCTCTTGGTCACTTCGTAGAGTTAAGGATATTGATGGCACTTTGTATGAAGGACTTCTTAAATTAATGTTAAGTTGCTGGACGGACTCTATAGCGCCTCCTAGAGCTCAAAGGCTCAAACTGGCAGAAGAGTGGATGGGAGCTTTTGACCAGGATACTTCCTCGTCCTTTCTGTAAAGAGTCGAGCCGACGGCTTTTGGGGTTTGCCAACTGGTTTGGTTTCCATTGACACAACCCGAGAGAGTTTATTCATAGATCTACAGTTTAGGTAGTTCTACTAGTTCTAGTGCCTTACACAAGTTTCCTGAGGAGATAAAGTCGCTGTGAGCATCTCTGGAAAATATGCCCAAGAAGCTGACTGGATGAGGAGATTATAAGTAATTTTGTCTTACGTTGATTTCTAGCTGGCTGATACGACTCTGTGTCTTTAGGGCCGTAGTGGGAACCAGAGAGGCAGCTTCACCTAGAGGGTAATGAACGCAGTGATGGCTGAAGGATCTTGGCGAGCAACCGTCACCACCACCAACGCCAAAACGTCCCAAAGAAATGAATCCAAAGAGTTTTCAGAGTCACTGTTTGTAATTTATTGCAAAAGCAAACGTGTCACTCCTCTCGCTGTACTTACAGGTCAGAGCCGGCCCTCAAACCCGAGGACGGCACCTGCTCACAAAGGCAAATAAAAACAACGATAAAGAATGTGAAAATAAATCAACTTCAACACGGCTGCAACACAAACTGTAAATATGTCATAAGAAGAAATGTACATGAAGGTGATGAGGATGGAGAGCACAGGAAGAAGAGAACAGGTCCGTCCTTCCTGCACAGTCACTTCTGAAGTGAACCTCATTCAGCGAAAAGAGAATAAAGAGAAGTCTCTGAGTTCCTCTGAATCATAGGAACGTTATTACTGATGTGAAAAGCTTCACATCCATTTACTGTGAGCAACCGTTCGCCAGCAGTGGAACTGAAAAGACACATTAGAGCACATTAGAGTCATGCTGCTTTTCTGCCATTACCCGGCACATAAAGGATCATTCTCTCCCCCGTCTCCACACGGGGACTCAACACATGCCTGTTTCCAAGGTAACAGCATAGAATATCCCATTGTCGATGCATAATATGAAATGAAGGCCTCGCACTGAGTGAAGGAGGAAGCATGATCCTTTGTGGAATCACTCCAGCACATGTCCTACTTCTTCTGTGACTCGTTTCTGTGCAGCGAGCGGATGAGATTAAACTATGATGTGAGGAGAGAGAGAGAATTCATATTCCACAATACAACGAGAGTCTGGGATGCACCTGGATCAGAGTGAGTCATTTCTCAGGGTCAAAGTTTAGAAAAGGTCCCGATGATAAAGCTCATCTTTGTCAGAAACTGTGAATTATTTTCATATGTTTTAAAAACACGCTCACATTGCTTGTATCAAGGAAAGAAGCCGAGAGTTGAAACCAAGGATCCTGCATTGATTTGGGCCTCATAAGGTTTCAGGTATTTACATTTCGGTCATTTAATTTGTTTATCGGCAGCGAACACACGTGATGTAAAGATTTAACCAGGGGTCGAAATTTACAGAGTTTAGTTTTATAAATCAGTGGCAGCTGTGGCACATTGGTATTGAAAGATAAAGACGGGTCCAGTGGGAAAGTAACTGAAGTTCTCATTTACATCAGGCGGAAAGGAGCAGGTCTGACCAGTGCAGTCAGTGGTTCGATTCCCAGTCTTCCTCATTCCACATGCCGAAGTGTCCTTGGGCAAGATACTGACCTCCGTGCTGGGCTGTTAATGGCAAAACTGTAATGTAAAGAACTTTGATTGGTCATCGAGACAATTTAAAGTCAAAGTTAAAGCCATTTAAATACGTATTAACCGAATGAAAAGATCCATCCCTCATCTGAACACATGATCCAATCACAGTTCAACTTTTTATACCTCAAAATTTACTCTGCTGCTCTTTTCTTTCTTTCACAGTTTCATGGACGTGCAACATCTGAGAAATCTGAAAGATGTAAAGCTGTGTTTCTGCAGGACGCTCAGTGAAGTTGGTTTCCCCAAAACCTGAAGCTGACACTTTGCTTTGGGGTCTTTCTGCCCCCTGGAGGTTAAACATCTCTTTAATGCACAGCTACTGTGTGTGAGTCACATTTACAACTTTATTTATTTAGTTCCAGCCACATCTGTAAAACATATAGAGGAATAAACTTTTCTCAGGATCCGTGTGCACATAAACAGTTAAAAGACAAAACAGCTCTGAAAAATGTTCAGAGCTGTATAGCTATACTATATCCTGAAATATGGTAATAATAATAATAACATCTGAAAATAATGACATACGTTTTTTTTTAAAGAGTAAGAAAATATACACTTATACTTCAACTCAACTGCATTTAAGAAGGAAATATGATACTTTTTGTGTCTTTTCAATTTTACTGTTGATATGATTAAACCGGATCTAACCAGTGATTCCCAGCACTTTGTCACTGAGTTATATAACAGAATAAATAACCTGCAGCAGAACTTTTCTATTAAACATCTCATGACGTCTCAGATCAAATCATATAACTGTGAAGAGCCCGACTGCAATAATAAGTTGTGTAGAGGAGCTGGTGTGACACCAGACACAAAACATCCAATCATCATCATTTTAGTTTTAGTTATATATATATATTATTTATATTTATGATTATGTTTCTGACCAATAGTTCAGAGCCATCTTCAGAATACAGTGAATCAAATACAGAAAACTTCTGACATTTAAGAACCTCGAAGATTACAGCCCTGTCCCCGTGCATCATTAGTTCATTCATATCATTAACACATGTTCACTGCAGTTTATGGTTAAAATAATAAAATGAACTGTCATTTTAAAATAAAAAGACCAAAACAAACATATTGACAATAACGTATGCTAATTACCCTGAGGTCTAAAATTATTCATTGACGACGGAAACAAAGAAAAACAAGTAACAAACAGAAAAAACACATTTCGTTTATATATATTTTAAACATATTTAGAATCATTACAGTATTGAAATAAAGTGTGTGAATAATCAGTCTGATCACAATCTGTAAACCTCTGAAACTGACTAGAAGTACAAAGAAGTACACAGAAGTACAAGGAAGTACAGATAAAGTACAAAGAAGTACTTGTTTTGACGTTGGACGGTTTGGAACAAGTTTTTCAAGTTTTACAAAGATGTCTGATATTTCCGACCGTGGATCCTACCGTGAACGCCACTTTACCCTGCGAAGCCCCACCCTCTAATGTCACATGACGCAGCATCGCAGCTCTGATTGGCCGCTGTCAGCTGTCAGTTTCAGGCGCAACACGTTGTTTATAAAAGCACGGAGGGCGCTGGGAGGAGACGTTCAGAACAAACCCGGTAAACGCAGCGTCCGCCAGGGATCCGCAGTCCACCCGCTGACCCGAGGACCGTGTGACTCAGCGGGAGTTGGACCGGTGACCCCGGCTCGTCGGTGCGAGGGACCCGGGGGGAGGAGCGGCGAGAGACCGGTGTGTAAGCTCCGTGAAGGAGGAAGAAGTGTCCCCGCCCGCCCCAGCCTCTCCGCCGCGGTCATGGCTGCCCTCGGGAACTCGGGGGCCGCCTCCAGCCCGATGGTGGTGCTGGCGCCGAAGACCAAGACGAAGAAGAAGCACTTCGTCCAGCAGAAGGTGAAGGTGTTCCGGGCCAGCGACCCCCAGCTCAGCGTCTTCATGTGGGGCGTCAACCACTCGGTGAGTCGCTGAGCCGCCGCGGAGCTAACGGAGCTAACGCGGCTAGCGCAGGTAGCCGGAGCTCAGCGGGGAGGGGACGGGAGGTGAGCCGGGGACCAGGGGCTGTTCTGGGCCTGGGTCCGCCCAGGGTCCCGGTACCTGGGCCCTGGACCCCCAGAGGACCCCCATGGAGACCCCCACAGACCCCCACAGACCCCCGGGTCCACCACTGCCTGTCTGTGCTCAAGCTAATCACGGAAATAATCATAACATTACTCGGTTGAACATTCATATCATAACACGAATGTTACTCATCACAACTATTCATTTACTTAACTTATTACTTGGACATTACTGCATTTATATGTATACTATATATTTATACTATTGCTATTATAACATGTATTCTTCTTATTACATATATAAATATATTAGTACGTGACATACAGTAGATCTAGAGCCATTATACAGATATGATGAATACATATACAACATGGATACAAGCACTAAGGGACCAGAATCAAATGTGTTATACATTTTACACAAATACCCCAAAACCACTGGTACATGCATGAAACATGTATGTGACTAAATAAACATAAAAAACAATAATTGAGGTTCCAGCTTCTCAAATGTAAGAACTTCCTGCTTCTCTTGTCATCAGAGTAAAACTAAATATCTTCAGGGTTTGGACAAAACAAGACATTCAAAAACATGAACATATTAGACTGTTATCTGACGTTTGATTAAAGTCTGCACATGATTAGTTTTGATTGATTTTAAGTAACTATGATGATTGTGTTTTCTTTCTGCAGATCAATGATCTCAACCAGGTTCCTGTTCCTGTCATGCTTCTCCCCGACGACTTCAAGGCCAACACCAAAATCAAAGTGAACAACCACCTCTTCAACAAGTAAGACTCACAACGCAGTGCATGGATAGATATTAATAAACACACATGTCAAATGTCAACATTCAAGATTCAAGATTTTCTATTGTCAAATGAACAGAGATAACATGAAGCAGTCACTGTCAATGAAATACTTGGGTCACACACTCTCTTTAAGCAATACTCAGTAATTTCAACCAAAAAAAATTTAATAAAAATAGAAATAGTATAAAATAGAATAACAAAAAAATAGAATATCAAAAATTTAAAATAGTAAATAAAATATATAGATCTAAATATATATCCTCCTCATGTCTCACTGCCTCTGGTGCTTTCAGGAAACAAATCTGACCTTGGTACCAAACAATATTAAATTGTAATAAATTCAGATGGGTGTTTTGTTTTGGTGAACGTCGCCACCAGAGGTCAACGTGAAGATGTCTCTGCTCTGCCAGACCGAAGAAAGAATAATCATAAGTTACAGAATGTGCTGCATCATGCAAGTGTGTTTCTCGTAAAGTTTATGGGTTCAACTTATGTGTCACTCATCCAGTCTGGTTTTGAACACTGGGAAATGCAAGTGTCTCGATGAGTTAAAGCCTGAAAGTTCTCATGAAGCAAACTGCACTGCATCATTCAAACTTCAGTGGAGATCAAGGCTGTGGGATGTGTTCACATTTTCACTTTGTGTGTCTTTCCATTACAAGTTATAGATTTCATATCTGGTGGTGCAGGCGTTTGAATGTGTGTTCAGGGACATGACGCAGGAGTTGAAGCTCTGAATGTCGGAGAAAGAACTTCACTCTACTTTCACCCCTGCTGATGATGATGTTACATTTTTAAGACTTTTTTTTGTCAGAGAATGAAACATCTGATTGTTTGTGTTTCGGCACAGAAAATGTTGCATCAGCCCACTCCTCCTCCTCCTCCTTCTCCTCCTTGTCCTTGTCCTCACTCTCCTTGTCCTCCTCCTCCTTGTCCTCACTCTCCTTGTCCTCACTCTCCCGTCTTCTCTCCCTTTGCAGAGAAAACCTTCCGGGACACTTCAAATTCAAAGAGTACTGTCCTCAGGTCTTCAGAAACCTAAGGGAACGCTTTGGTATCGAGGATCTGGACTATCAGGTTTGTGATGTGCTGATGACGTGCTCAGTGTGCAGACAAGTACCAAGACCAAATACAAAGGAACATGACTGTAGGAGCTAATAACCCTGATAATGACCAAATGGGCAGATTCTTTAGTTCATGTGAAGAGGTTTCTCTGCTCATCTGTGTGTTTCCGACGTCCAGGTGTCGTTGACCCGCAGCCCGCCATCGAGGAGCGTAGACGACCAGGAGGTTCTGCTCCTCAACTCCTACGACCGCACGCTGGTGGTCAAGCAGATCTCCAGCGAGGACGTGGCCGACATGCACAGCATCCTGTCCGAGTATCACCAGGTGAGGAGGGAGGGGCTGAACGAGAAGTCTGCTGATGAAGCAGCTTTCAGACCTGCACTGAAATCTAGTGGTGGGGGAAAAAATCGATTCTGTTCAGTATCGCGATATTTTGCGCCCGCGATTATATCGATACTGTAGCACAAAGTATTGCAATATTTAAAAAAAATAAATAAATGTAACAGCCCAGAGGAGCACTTTAACATCTGAGCATGTTGACCAACTCCTTTTTCTGAACAAAAATGCCAATATTCCCAAATGAATTTAACATTTTGGGTCATGACCTTGCAGCCGACTGGACTCTAGTAGTACACATTTGTTTATTTTTCTCAATTTGATTGAAGCTCTAGGTTACTCTTATTTATATGATTATTCTCAGGTTTATGTTACTCTATTATGTCTGCTTGATGTTACTGTATTGTATTTAAATAATTGTAAGTTATGTGCTGGGAGCTCAGTGTTCATGTGAGAGGTCTCCTATTCAGAAAATAATTACAAAGGTCCTGTGTCCTGAATGTTCAAGGACAAAGTTTTTGCACTTCAGTTAATGTGTAGAAGACAATGTTGTTCACAGAATTGAATGGGACATTTGAAGTGAGTTGAGCAGTCTTAATTTACTAATTTTTTGTAATGCCTTTGAATAATATGGGGGACATGAATCGCAATATATCGCAGAATCGAATCGCAATATATCGCAGTATCGCAATATCGCAATACTTTTGAATCGTGGCCCAAATATTGCAATACTATTGAATCGTCACATTTTTGCCAATTCCCACCCTTACTGAAATCCTTGTATTCCCCTGAAGTGATCCAGAGAGTGGGAATGAGGAGAAGATGTGAGCTTAGAAAGACTCAGGAGAAACTCCAGACTCCATTGTGGCTTTAAGGTGCCTCTGATCCTCCCTGTGGGTGAAAGGGAGAGAAAGTTGCAGCACCACTGAGCTATATTCATAAGTTCATATCTACACGCGTCTGCTCGTGTAAACAGTTGCACACAGAGATAAGAGGGAGGCGACACTCCTTCACCTGTTTGATTTGTTCCTTTGGTTTTATTTCACCTTCAGCTCTGTGTCGAGCAGATGCTTCAGAAAGTGTTTGTTTCTCTCACTTCAGGCTGTAGATGTGTCTGAGTGAACGTGTGGCTGCTGAGAGCTGAGAGAGGAATGTGAGTTCTGTGGTTCCACTTCCCACCCGGAGCCGAGAGGCAGAGGAGGAAAATGGAAGCTCTGTTTCCCAGTGTGTTCACTTGTGTGTGTATTTATTTAGTTGAATGAACTCATTGTTATCGTTTGCAGGTTGAAGTTTATAATATCAGATTCGTACAAACACAGAAACATGTCGTGTCTTCTGTAGAGGCCGGAGTCGTGGTCGTACTTTGGGCTTTTAGACATCGAAGGTTTAGGTTTCGATGTTTGCCAGTTGAAGGGATTTCATCTTGAGAACAGATTTTCAAACCTAAGATCCAAATGGCAAAAAGTTCTGTATTCATCTCCGTCATGAATGCATGTGACCTGCGGGGGGGGGGCCTGTCTGTAGTTTCCTGCTGGTTCACCTGCTCCTTCTGTCTTTAACTTCCTGCTGGTCCAGCGTGTTTCAGACGCCACTGAACCAGATCCGTCTGAAGTCTCTTCTAACTTCAGTCTCACCTGGATGGATTCACTCATTGATTTATATCCTCAGTGACCTTTTAGATGCTGAAGTTCCTGTTCTCTGTTGCTGTAGTTTCTTATTTGCATGTTAATCTTTTAGAATACACATTGACACTAAAGCCCTTGTGTGTGTGGTTCGGTCCCGGCAGCACATCGTGAAGTGCCACGGCAGCACGCTGCTGCCACAGTTCCTGGGCATGTACCGCGTGGGCGTGGACAGCGAGGAGACCTACCTGATCGTCATGAGGAACATGTTCAGCCACCGCCTGCCGGTGCACAGGAAGTACGACCTGAAGGTGAGAGGAACAAACAGCCTGAGCTTTAGTTTATTTTTTAATTACACTTCCTCAACAACATCAGTGCCTCACTACAACATGCAGAAGTCCAGACTTAGAGATACAAGCTTAGAGGCTGTTTCACACTGGAGCTGAAAAGATGAACTGATGAACGGTTTTACAGATATGAGACACAGACACAGAATTCTGGAGTTATTTGACAGATGACATAGATATACTTTATGTAAACGGATTCTTACAATGAATTGAGGCAACAAGCAAGTAGAACTGAGTCTCATAGATCTGTATCTCCTGTACCACAGAGCCACAGACAGACAAAGAGTTCTAGAATTATTAGATAGATGTGTGAAGATTTGGTTTTTCAAGGTACATCAGCCAGAAACGCATTTGCAGATGTGATCTTATGATTCAAGAAGCTATGACGGACTTCACATCAATCAATCAATTAATCAAATTTTATTTGTATAGCCCACATTCACAAATAACAGTTTGTCTCATAGGGCTTTAACATGGTGTGACATCCTCTGTCCTTAACCCTCAACAAGAGTCAGGAAAAACTACTAAAAACCCTTTTAACAGGTAAAAATATGTAGAAACCTCAGAGAGTCACATGTGAGGGATCCCTGAATTTACTTGCTCTGTGTGGTTAAAGATTTAAGTTGCATCGTTTGCGACAAAAGATTTATTAGGATTTGTCAGCAACTTTTCAAAATTATCCATATTCATAGTTCACTTTGTAAATAGAGATTTAAGAATTCCCCCTTTCACCTGTTTTATCAGAGTTAACAATTTCTATGTCCCTAGAATAGATAACTCATTGAATAACATGAAAGATTTGTGTTGATCCTGTTTTTATTGCTTGGACTTTGATCTGTTTGCATGTTACACGTATGAGCCATGATCTTTACACCTCTCTCCTTGCAGGGCTCTCAAGTGGCTCGAGAAGCAAGTGACAAAGAACGGGTGAATTCAAACATCTCTCCTCCTTTCATTTGATCAGATTATTATCTGTGCAGCTGTCGCCTTTTTACCTCAAACCTCCTGCTGAACTCTGAGTGTTTGTGTCTCAGGGTAAAGAGCTTCCCACCTTCAAAGACATGGACTTCAGGAACAACATGCAGAAGGTGTTCGTGACCGAGGAGGAGAAGGAGAAGGTCATGGAGAAGCTGAAACGAGACGTGGAGGTGGGCGACATGTTTGTTTGCAGAACTCAACCACACGGTGGCGCTGTCGGCCCAGTCGGCCTGAGTGCCAGTGGAGGAAGAAGGAGATTCAGTGCACAGGGACGGAGCTGGATTTAGAGATCATGACATTAAACTACAGCAGAAACTGTTTGTCTTCTTTTGCAGTAATTAGTCCTACGAGGTCCAGACAGTTTGAAAACATTAAGATCGTTTTGAGGAGTTACTTGAGAATCAGAACTGATGCTGATAGATTTGGATTAATCGCCTGTTTCATCTCTTTCCTCAGTTTCTGGTGAAGCTGAAGATCATGGACTACAGTCTGCTCCTCGGCATCCACGACGTGGGCCGAGCTGAGCGGGAGGAGGACGAGGGCGAGGAGGTTTCCAACGAGGAGGAGCCGGAGGCGGAGAACGGCGCCGGGGTGGGATCCTATGGAACCTCTCCGGAGGGAATCGCTGGGTACATGTCCTCCTGCAAACCTCTGGGGCCCGGAGAGTTCGACCCGTACGTGGACGTGTACGCCATCAGGAGCTGCTCAGGTGAGCCGCGGTCCGACAGCGTGTGGAACCTCAGGATCTGGTTTAGATTTCTACGGGAGCTGTTGTGTTAAATAGCGCTGTCTGTTCTCAGGAGCTCCTCAGAGGGAAGTTTACTTCATGGGCCTGATCGATGTCCTCACTCAGTACGACACCAAGAAGAAAGCTGCTCACGCTGCGAAAACCGTCAAACACGGGGTGCGTAACACATTTCATCATACTGTGACATGATGAAATGCACGATGTGATGAACATGAATGATGAGTTTCTCTTGTTCCTCTCTCTCTCTGTTCCAGGCCGGAGCTGAGATCTCCACGGTCCACCCGGAGCAGTACGCCAAACGCTTCCGAGACTTCATCTCAAACATCTTTGCGTAGCGGTGACGGAGCTCCGCCCACAAACCGATCCAGCCGAAGCTAAAAGTCAATAATATCACTGACCCGAAATTGTCATTGCACACGCGGATCTGGGGCGCGACTACAAAATGTATGACTTCTGATGCATATATTTATTTTTAAGATTTAAAAAATCGCATTTCTTATAAATGTTCAGCACTCTAAAAGGAAGCGAGGGTACGTGGAAACAAACTGCTGTGGATCAGTGTTGGAACTGTCAGACAGATCAAGGATCAAGAGTATTGACCTTTTCACTTTGCTGTGGTTCTTGAGGACGAACTAAATTTGAACGAAACAGATTTTCAGTCTCTCGTTGAGAGTTGGAAGAGAAGATTAAATTAAATATGAACAGGATACGACAGTTTATTTAGACTCTGGCGTGTGAAACCATGGGTCACGTCTTCCAGAAGAACGCTCTTCTCACTCCACCTTCCACTTCCAAACACTCCTTCACACAAACTAGTTATTAATCTTCTCCTCTAACTCAGCCAAAAAGTCCCAACGTGTCCAACTGTTCCTTTTTAAATCGTAGAATAATCTTTGATAAACCGGTGTAGGGTAGATAACAGGGTGAATGTTGACCGTGCCAAACGTGTGGGATCAAAGCAGGATTTGCACTTTTATTTTAAACCAGAATTTGAATTGATGGGATTCTGGTTTCCAACAAACTCGACAAAATGTTCTAATAAATTCAGTAAGATCCTGTTTGGACCTGATGTCAGCGTCTGTCCCGAGGGATCAGATCCGAAGTGGTCCGGTCTGAACGAACCTGAACCAGGTCTGAGGTCCGAGCCACATTCTTATCAGTGTGTGAACCTGGAGACAAGTCAGCTGACGTCTCTGACACGGATCAACACATAATGACTCAAGCTTCTCCTCCACACACACACACACACACACACACACACACACACACACACCAGGGCTGTCGCACATCTGGGTTTTCAAATGTAACTGAAAAAAGATGTCATGTCAAATATTCTCTGAGTTGACTTTTAGAAACGGTGACATCTGTGAACTGGGTAGAAAACGGCAGGATTTGCTTTTCCAACTCGAATGAGAGTTGTGATGATTTGCATAAAGAGCAGGAAGTCGACCACCTGACATCTGACCTCTCACGACCCCATCAGCTCTGAACTGGGTCTGAATGCTCGGTGATTAAATGGGGAACATATCTTATTATTTAGCGTCTGAGCTGAAGCGGCGTTCACGACCAGGATCAGTCCTGACGTTTTAAAAAAAAAATGACTCAGTCGCCCTCTTCGTGGAAAACATGCGCTAATGTGAATCATTGTCATAGGATAAGATTTAGAAACAGAGGCCTAGCAATAGAAGCAGGAAGTGTTGTGTGTGTGTGTGTGTGTGTAGTGTAACGATGTAGAGCTAACCAGGCTGCTGTGTTAAATCCTTTGACAGTAACACTACATGTCAGTAGCGTGTGCGTGTTCGCCTTAACACAGTGAGACGATGCAGCCACTCCCTGATCGCACATGTTGTATTTTTGCAAATCAGCTTTTTGACCAAAATATATTTTATGAAGAATTTCTGAAAAGTGTTTGACTCGTTTTTTTGGAAAATGTTTTTCCTGTGTTTGCATGTTTCTGCAGGAGGAAGAATTTCATCTGTTGACACCCTCGACACTTTCTTCAAGTCTGTACCAGTGTTAGAGGTCAAAGGTCAAGGACATAATGACCTCCATATATGTGTTCTCGGGTTAACTTGTAGGATTCAGGAGGTCAAACCTCATCACCTGGGATTTGCAGCTTGACTCTGTTCCTCTTGGATTCATGATGTAGATGCTGAAGGTGTCGGTTCAATTGGAGATGAGAATCATAAACGCTCTCCACTTGTCTCTATAACATATTAAAACTGATTTGTGAGGTCAAAGGTCACAGTGGCCTCATAAAACATGTTCTTGGCCTCTTGAACATTTTCAGTTTGACCTGAGTTTCTTTGAACTGTATCTCTGGTCTGGTTCTGTTATTGTAGATGCATCGAAGTTTTACACTCGACTTTACTTTGCAGCTGATGTTTCCTCAGGTTGTCAGTCGCTGTCGGATTATTACAAATGTTCTAAAGGGACGATGAACGTTCATCAACGTGATTCCAACATGTCGATGTGCCAGATTCAGCCACACGGGCGAGTTTCCATCTGCAGGCCCTCACAGGTTGATGTAAAAGTCATACACATAAACACAAGTACGTGCACTGATGCTAATAAAGACACAGAAGAAGCACAAAAACACAAAAGTAAAAACAAGGTCGTGTGGCCACTGTCTGATTCCCTTTGGATTTATATGATTGAGTAATTTGGTGATATAAGAGATAGAAGGAGAAGCTGTAGCTGTTTGTCTCACTAGCTGTTTTCTGGTCTTAAGATTACAACACCGAGGGTCAGGGACTGATTCTCCTCCCACGTTTTCCTGAAGTGTTTTTCTGCTGACTTCTTCCTTCCTGTTTCATCCGAAGAGACAGAAGTTGCTGACTGGTTCCTCCTCGTCTTGCTGGTCACTGAAGGGACCTGGACAATGGGACGGAGACAGGATGAGACGGACGCAGGGAGACGTGCTGCTGAGCTGCAAACTGCTGACGGGCCGCAGAGGCTGTTAATCAGTGTGAGACGTGACCAACACAAACGTCCCTGCACTCGCTCTGTGGGACGCTGACCTTCGTCGTGACCTCTGTGGGCAGTTTACCAGCAGCTGTGTTGCTCAATGGCTTCATTGAAATCCTGGATAGATAATGCTGCAGGACTCAGAACTTCTTGCAGCTTAGTATTGACGAGACAGAGGTCGTGACCCTCGGCCCTGACTCATGCACCGCACCTAGACTATGACTATGATTGCAGCAGGACTACTTTATATATACTATTGAGTTATCCTTCAAAAATGTTTACCCTCATCGATGCTGCTAAAAAAAAACTTCAATCCCGATGATGTTTTCCTACACTTGACATCTATTGCACTTCTGTCCGTCCTGGGAGACGGATCCTCACATGTGACTCTGAGGTTTCTACGTATTTAGTAGTTTTTCCTGACTCTTGCTGAGGGTTAAGGACAGAGGATGTCACACCATGTTAAAGCCCTATGAGACGAATTGTTATTTGTGAATGTGGGCTATACAAATAAAATTTGATTGATTGATTGATTGACCTACACCCCCATGCACCACGGGTGTCTGTCCCTGAACGTTTGGTACAAATGTACAAACCTCTGCGTCACCTTTTGACTGTGAATAACATAATCACATCAGTTTGGATTCCTGCAGCTCGGGAAACTCAAACCTCAGCATAAAGAAGAAATCCTCTTGTTTGGATTATTGCGATTCTCTCTTCACGTGTCTGAGCTCGATCAAAACACAGCAGCCAGACTCTTCATCAGATCGACTGAACGCTATCACTTGTTTTCTATTTGCCATATTTAAAGAACCCCTGTTAATACTCTGCTCGTGTCTCCGTGAGTTTAGAAGTAAACCTGGTAGCGTGAGGCTGAGGATGTGTGTGCACGTCCAGGTTAACGAGCCTCTTTCCTCACGGAGCGTCACTCACCGTGGACCAGGGCCCAGGGAGCAGTGGAGCTTCCTGGTATTGTCCTCTGCTATGTGCTGCCTGTCCTCACTGGGTCTGTCTGTCCCAGACTCACCAGCCTCACCAGCCTCACCAGCCACCAGCACTCAGGACCACGCAGGAGATTCACTCATTTCACCGGGACACTTTCCACCGTCTCCACTGGGTCAGTGAGATGAAATCATTGTGTTCTTTGAGCATTACTCTGCAGAACAGGTCACCTGCTCGTGCACAGAGGAAACATGGTCCGGTGATGTGGTGAAAACAAAGATTATGAAGAACTGCAATATAAAAGTTTATGTGAAGTGGACTTTGTATAAAAGATCCGTATGTGCACGTCAGCAACGTTCAAAGGAAGTTTGAAAGTTTATTAGTTAAAGTCAAAGTGCTGGACAGAGAAAACAGCACTAAAAGAGATCAATTTAAAATCAGGTTTACATCTAAATAAAAGAGACAGAAATAGCTGAATAAAAGAGAGAAATCTGTACAAAGATTAATATAATATACATTTTAAAAAAAGAAATATGCAAATACTGACCTTTTTATTTGTGTGAGTTCGGAGACATTGATAATGAGTTTAATTTCTGCTATTGTTTGGTATATTGTACTTTTACATCTCTACTTCTGTTCATTTCTAAAACAGTGAAGAAATTCAAAGATTTTGAGAAGAATTCTGTAATATAAAGAGAATAAAGTTGTAATTTGGAATAAAAGTGATACAATTACAGGATAGAGAGAATAAATAAAGATTCTTGTAGGAGATGAGCAGTGAGAAGAACCAGTTTCACCCCCACTGGTTTCTTGGAATCCTCTTGACACAGATGTGACGAACGATAACGACACAGAGAACCAAACATTTCCTCTTCCACCGAAGAGGCAATTTCCTCTGAACCTGTAAGATTCTTTTCTCAGAACAGACTCAGTTTCCTCCTCAGTCTTTTCAAAGTCCTGATATTTATGATCATGTGCAGCTGATGTGACAAAAATATTCAGTAATTTGTTCTTCGTGAAACTTCTAATGAAGCGGAACTTAACAAGATGCTGCACATTCCTCATTTTGACACAGGAGACGGATCTCCTGATATTCACCAGCTAACAGGACACGTGGCCTAAATGTACGACTTTATTCTCGGGAAAATACGACTTTTTTCTCGCAATATTCTGGTTGAGTAGCGTCATGTCTCATTCTGCTCAATCAGACGAGGATGAGGAAGTGTCTGATTGGTCCCTGATTTTAACGATCTTTGTCTTCTCGGTTGCTGACCAGTAGCTGAGGTGTGAAACGAAAGATTCTTACATGACGTGTGAACCTGGATCACAGCCGTGCGACATGATTCTGTTCATAACAACATTTGAGCTTCAAACCCAGAGTGTGCAGGTCCGGTGTGGCCGTGTTGAGGCTTGTGATGGAACATCTGACCAGGAGGCCTTCAGCTGTGTCTGGGTCTTATCTCCTGGGATCTCACTAAACACTCAGCTCACACACACACATCTCTTCACTGCATCTGCATTGAAAGGCAAACGATTTAATGAACTATTCAATCAAACAGTTCTTGACTCCTATCTGATCTGAGTCTTGCTCTGCATGTTGAGGAAACTACAAGGCCTGACAAAACAAAAAGACCTGACCATGTATCAGACTCACAGACATCCTCGACCGTGAACCATCACCCAACAAGCAGCAGAGGACACCGGGTCAACAGAGGCTTTTGAGAGTCCGGAGGGACAAAGAGAAACATCAGATCAGGTGAATGGTGATGGAGAGAGCAGGACTTCCCCCTGTGGACGAGGCCGTCCATGTCTGTTTCTACCTGAGACAAATCCCTCCTTTTACCCAGGATTCCTGTTACAAGTGAGACTTCAGTAATCAGACAGTGAATTCTTATCATTCTAATAATTGTGTTTCTGTTGCTTTAACTCCTGAGATAATTCAGACAGTCTAAATGATTCACAGGTCAAACTTCCATCACACGATTCTTTCCAAATGAAGTGTTTTGAGCTGAGTGGACGTCACTGGACTCGAGTCCACTCCCCCACTACTGACTGAGGATGTCCTGTTGGATGTGTGTGTGTGTGTGTGTGTGTGTGTGTGTGTGTGTGTGTTTTGGTGTGTGTGTGAGAAATGGGAGGGTAGAAGCTCCAGGCTGCTTGATGCTCAGATAGTCGTCTACATCAGAGCTTCAGACGAGTCCTCTTTCGTCCACAAGCTTCAAACACTAAAAACCCTCCAGACGACGAAGAGGCCTCGGGCAGAACCTGCTCCTCTTCATCTTTCAGGACGCTCATCGCCACGACAACGAGGTACAGTTAGATCCAAATTCTTTACTTCTCAAGGTTCTGGAATCTGTTTCTACCTTTAACCCGGGAACAAAAGGGAAGTGCGTCTGCTGGCAGATCCTCGGGAGCTCCACCACATGAGAGGAGATTCCACTCGGTCCTTTGGATTATTTGACTGTTTTTATTTCATCACATCGGAGTGAGCGGCGACATTCATAGAATCATTTCCTGTTTGGCAATTAGTCAACGAAGTAAAAGCACTAAAGTTAGTTCTGCCGCTGCAGTGCTTTGGATCTGGCTGAATTATGGGTCTTTTATTTTGTAATATTTTGTTGTGAACTTGGGTCAGAAGACCCAAACACCAGTTCACCGTGAACAGTGATAGAGATTACAATGTATCTTCACTATAGATAAACCAGGTGGGATGAACACAAAGTTTTCTAACTTCACTCTGCACCATAGAATACTCTTCCTCTTCTTCCTCCTCCTTCCTCCTCCGTTGTTTCTGTTATACAACGTCTGAAAAAATAATCAGATTAACCCACAACAAAAAAACTAAACCCCAGATATCAAAACTTTCCCTCTTGTCTTGCTTCTCGCTCCAGACCATGACCAACGAGCACAACCACTCCGGCTACATTAACGGCACGCCATGGTTCGTGTACGACTGCACCATCGAGCTGGACGGGGACTACCGGCGCATCGCCCTCTTCCTGCTCTACCTCCTCATCTTCATGGTGGGCCTGCTGGAGAACGTTCTGGTCTTGTGGGTGAACTGGAGCAGGCGCCACTCGGCCAACGGGGTTCTCTTCTGCGTCATCAACGTGAGCCTGTCGGACCTGATGGTGATTGGGATCCTGCCCTTCTTCCTCATGGAGGTGACCATGGGCGATGTTTGGCTGTGGGGCCGCTTCCTCTGCAAGGTCACCAACCTCATCTTCGTGGTCAACTTCTACAGCAGCTCCCTCTTCCTGGCCTGCATGACCTTGGAGCGCTACCTGTCCCTGACCCGGCCCTCGGCCCCGGCGCTCTTCCCTGTGGTGGGCCGGCGGCGCTGGCTGCTCTGCGGAGG
The DNA here is from genome assembly GCF_963576545.1 of Limanda limanda. Lineage (NCBI taxonomy): Eukaryota > Metazoa > Chordata > Actinopteri > Pleuronectiformes > Pleuronectidae > Limanda > Limanda limanda. Next base: position 3,356,946 of record NC_083642.1, on the reverse strand, counting down.
CCTGTGGCTCTTCTCTTTTGTCCTGGCCCTGTTTGAGAACGTCCACGTGGACCTTCTGGAGTGGGACGAGCCCGGCTGCTACATGATGCCTGAGGAAAACTTCGAGGTGTGGTTTGTTTGCATACACTTCCTGAACGTGCTCTTCCAGTTCATTGGTCCGGCGGCCGTCATCATCACCTGCAACGTGCTGATCGCCCGGGCGGTGCGAGCGGCTCCGGAGGTGCAGGGCCGGCGGGACGTGTGGCTGGTGCACGTGTACTCGCTGGTCTTCGTCATGTGCTGGCTGCCCTACCACCTGGTGGTGCTCCTGATGGTCATCGACAACCTCGACCCCTGGATCTTCAACTGCAACGCCATAGAGGGCCTCTACTTCTCCTTCAGCTTGGTGCAGTGCCTGTCGCTCTTCCACTGCGTGGCCAACCCCATCCTCTACAACTTCCTCAGCCAGAGCTTCCGCAAAAACCTGATCAACACGGTGTTGAGCCACATACCCAAAGAGGTGGAGCAGGTGGGAGCAGGAAACCAGCCCGGGGGTCCTAACGCCGGCGGGGGTCCGGGGGGGCAGCGCAAGCTGAGTAACGTCAGCACGAGCCAGTCTGACGTGGGATCATAAGAGAGAAGCTGAGGATCGAGTCAAGAACTAAACTCAGTCTCTGAAAACCAGAGTTCACTTTCCTCTCGTTATCCACTTCCTGTGTTTTAATCATGTACTTGATCAGTTTTAAAAAGATGGAAGCAGGAAATGTTTGATGTCTTTTTGTTTTCTTCTCAAAGCTGCTCATCTCCCACAGGAAAACATGGCGGCCTCTGAAATATGGCGGCAGCAGGAATGTGTGTGTAAACACCCGACGAACGGACCAGTGTCACACGACGGATAAATTAAAGCATTTATTGTTGTGCTGTTGTTGTCTTTAAGTTCTGTTCAAATGCAATAAAACTCCCTTCAACACTGTTTGTTTCCATCTGAGCTGGAAAAGATGAGCAGCATCTTCAGGCAGTGGCGTTTCTATATTAGGGGCACTGCTAGCTAGATACATCTGTACTTTGTGGCAAAATATTTTTTATTTTATTTCCATATGCAAAGTAGCATGAATGAGTGTGTGAATAAACTTGACTCCCAAGCATTATAGTCTTGTTTTGGAGTAATTTGATTCGTGTGGGTTTCTGTCTGTGTGCTCTCTCTGTGAAACGCTTCCCTCTTGCCGTCCGTCTCTGGACGGCGTAGGTGTAAGACTTGTTGCCATGGAAACACCAATGAGCGTGAACCACACAGGCCAAAGTTAACATTGGGACAGTGGGCACTTTCAGATGTGCCCAGCGAAATCTGCCAAGCAACTCGACTCCAGCGTCAGCCTGTTTCCTGCTCAGCTTCACCTGAGCTAACAGGCTAACAGGCTAACAGGCTACCCCCGTCAGTGGACACCTCCCGAATCTGTGGAGAGGTTCCACTCACATCGGATGAATAATATGTTTTGAAGTTCTGCTTGTTCTCCAGACAGAGAAGCTAAAGACGTCTGCGCTCCCGTTTCTCTGGTAAGTTTCCCGTATTTATGTGTTAGTAGTGATGAGCAGGTATCGGTGTCTCTGTACCTGGCTGGTTGCCTTAGCTCCGCTAGCCCGCAGGCATGATAGCAGCAGTAATAACGATGCTAATGGGACCGTACGGAGTTATTGAACCAACATGATGCAGCCCATAGTATATCTTACTGGTCTATATAGGCCTTCTGCTTATAATAATCAGCTACCTCTATTTTTGTGACCGTGACCTGTTGCATACAAAATTGATTTCAGGCTAAAATCGCCAGTTTCTGCAGGTTCAGGTTTAATTTAAGGTTTTGTTGGGCAATGTTTTTGTGCAAACCACAGGCCTCTTTTTCGGCCTGTATGTGTAGTCAAAGCCTGAAAGCACATGTTTCTTTGTCTTGAGAAATCCTCCTGAACTCAGTCTCCCAGAAGGCTGCATATTCCTTTGTTTCAGCAACTTCACACAAAGGTGTCAAGAGCTACCAGGGCCCACTCCAATTGGTCACTCTGGTCACATGACCTGGGGGTCACTGGGCCTATAAAAGACCAAGGTCTCCCCCAATTCTTCCTCTTTTATCCAATCCCTCTGAGGGCGGAAGGCTGCTCCAGCTCTTCTTCTCCTCAACTCTTCAAGGACAGCAGGCTGTCCATCCTCTCCTCTCCTGCATCACCTAGCGGGGGCCTGGCTGCTCCTGCCTGGCATCTTCTCTTCGCATCCAAATCTACAAGAGGAGCACAAAGGTCAGGCTTCCAGGTCATCTTCTCAAGGAAACCTCCTTGCAACTCAAGCCTTTTCCAACCTCCTCGCAGCGACTCAATGTCCTGCAGGTAAGAACTAAGATTCAATAAGAAACTGAACTGCACAGCTCAACAGAACCGCGGAAGCAGAGACCACACGAGCCAGAAGACTTCACTCAACCGGGAGGACGAACGGCGAACTGCACAGCAACTTTCTCCCTGGTAACATACTGGGCTTAATAATGATGCTAGACTAAGCAAGACTGTGTATTTGATTCCGTGTGGTGTTTATAAGTTTGATATATGTGGTGATATTGTAGTTACAAGCTAAATGAAAGTTAATGTGAGTTACGCTCTACGCAGACTCTCCTCCATTATCTGATTAGCATTTTCACAGACACTGCATACCTCTACACCTACTGAGCTTCGTCCCCTGACCAGAAGAAAAGGGGGGGCTGCTATCTTAATGCCATCTTAAAGCCCACAGGAAGGTGTGACTCTCTTTGTTAATCACCATTTTGAGAGCCCCTCATTCATACACACACACACACACACACTCACACACACATCTTTGTTAGTTAGCACATCTTGTTAGTAATTTGTGTTTTGATACTTTATTATGTTCATAATAAATGTTTTCTTTTAAAAATGTTCCTTCATTAATGTTGCATAAGTGAATTTTGCCAACCTATACACTGTCAAGAATTCTATAAACATTCACTATTCATTATATAATCTTTAATAGTAAATATTGAGAATTCTAATTGAACTAGATCTAAATGAGACTGATCTTAATCAATAAATTGGCTATCTTTTCCCTTCTGTTAAGGGTGGTGCCCCGAGAGAACTTAAACAAACTAAAGTTATGATTTAATATTAATATTTTAAATATTAATGTTTTATATTTTATTTTGATAACCAAATTTATTGAACGCCTAAAGGCACACCATCTTATGGTATCACTCCTAACCATTATTGCACAACAGTTTTTTAAGATCTTTGTGAAGTATGACAGGTACGAGGGAATATGAGAGTTACAGAAGTACTTACACTTCACTGCAACTGATGGTTGTAGTTTTATTACAACCTGTTGATACTGAGAAAGAACTACAACACACGGAGACAAACTAAATTGTTGTCTTAAATAAATATTAACTCAATGAAAACCTACCTCAATGTATTTAACATAAGATGAGATTAACCTTTATAAACGCTCGCTCTCTACTTGTCTCAATAACATTACAGCTGATTTGTGAGGTCAAAGGTCACAGTGGCCTCTTGACCTTCTTCAGATTGACCTCAGGGAGTTTCTTTAAACTGTATCTCTGGTCTGGTTCTGTTATTGTCGATGCATTGAAGTTTTACACTCTACATTCAGCCACACAGGCTCGTTTCCATCTGAAGGCCCTCACAGGTTGATGGTAAAAATCATACAAAAAACAAATGTGTGAAAACACAACAACCGCAGACAACAGCAGCAGACCTCCTGTGAGCCGCAGATCAGCCGACATCCACCTGAGGGGCAGGAGGGTGTAATGGCATGTATTTCCCGTCTGTTTGATCATGATTGAATGACGATGTAACCTTTATCATGCTGCATCCTGTACTATTTGAATGTGTATTGACCTGATTAACATAGCCACTGTAACCTTAATTTCCACTGTAGCCACCAAATGTATTAGTCTGCTTCCTCTCTTTGATTATGCCTTTCCTGTAGAAACTGAATGTTAATTCATTTAGTCTGCTTCCTTTCTTTGATCCTGCCCTTCCTACAGAAACTGAATGTTTATTGGCCTGATTAACATACACTCTGTAACCTGATTTCCTCTAGACACAGCCCCTTACTACTGAATGCATTGCTCTGATTGCTAGACTAGGCATTGTTGTTTTGATGTGATTAAAGGATCTCAACCTGTCCTGTAACAGTCCCCTCCAGAGTGGGAGGGGTTAGCCGAATGTATAAAGAACTGAAATGTCTTCTATCTGGTGTGCATTACTACAACTAAACCCTGTGGTGTGCACCATGCTCTGAGCATTAAAGTGTGACAATACTGTAAGAGAGTTTTGAGTCTCGTTTCCTCGTTGGTAGTGGGATTATTGTGGAAATTGCCACGACAAGGGAGCGCTGGGAACTCACACAGTATCACACACACACACACCACACACACAGGAAGGTGACACACCAAATGTCACTGACACACACAGACACAGGACATGTGAGAGGACACTGCAGTGGACATCACATGTTCATATGGGTCCTGATATCACATGTGAAAAACAAGGGTTGAGAGACGAAGGCAGAAAGGACGAACCTGTGACATTGATGCTGCGACACAGATCCGTGTGTTTGTTTATCATCTGATCAGAGACACAATCTGAAACGTGTCAGCTCTCAGACTCCAGCTCACATCTCACTGGCTGAAGGTGAGAAACTAGAAGGAAAGACCAATGTCTCTTTGCATAAATTTTAAAAATGTCACTGATTGGACAAATACTAAGGATACGTCCATACTGTACCCCCCCCCCCCCCCCCCAAATTGCATGCATATAAAAAGTGTATTTTCTGTTACATGCAGGGAACTGTTCATCTGGGGCCTTTAATGACGTCGACTCATCATTTTTTATCTCAAATAGATAAATCTCTGCCCTACAGGAAATCCCTAAGACACTTTGGGCTCAAGGCAAACATGACGTTGGCTTAATAAAAACTGCTGAGCTTGTAGTTATTAACTCCTTAACCCGACTACAGACCCCCCCCCCCCCCCCCCCAACAGCATCATCCATTACAAACTGAAGCCAGTAAAGGAATTACTCCAGTTTTTGAACTCCTGAGATAATTCAGACATTCTAAATGATTCACAAGTAAAATATCCATCACACTATTCTTTCCAAATGAAGTGTTTTGAGCTGAGTGGACGTCACTGGACTCTAGTCCACTCCCCCACGACTGACTGAGGATGTCCTGTTGGATGTGTGTGTGTGTGTGTGTGTGTGTGTGTGTGTGTGTGTGTGTGTGTGTGTCTCTGAGAAATGGGAGGGTAGAAGCTCCAGGCTGCTTGATGCTCAGATAGTCGTCTACATCAGAGCTTCAGACGAGTCCTCTTTCGTCCACAAGCTTCAAACACTAAAAACCCTCCAGACGACGAAGAGGCCTCGGGCAGAACCTGCTCCTCTTCATCTTTCAGGACGCTCATCGCCACGACAACGAGGTACAGTTAAATCCAAATTCTTTACTTCTCAAGGTTCTGGAATCTGTTTCTACCTTTAACCCGGGAACAAAAGGGAAGTGCGTCTGCTGGCAGATCCTCGGGAGCTCCACCACATGAGAGGAGATTCCACTCGGTCCTTTGGATTATTTGACGGTTTTTATTTCATCACATCGGAGTGAGCGGCGACATTCATAGAATAATTTCCTGTTTGGCAATTGGTCAACGAAGTAAAAGCACTAAAGTTAGTTCTGCCGCTGCAGTGCTTTGGATCTGACTGAATTATGGGTCTTTTATTTTGTAATATTTTGTTGTGAACTTGGGTCAGAACAGGGGCGTTTCTAGGTTTCTGAAAGATCCGGGGCTTAGCCCAGGGCCAAAACGTAACTGCGCATGCAATTTTTGAAAATAATAACAAATAACAAAATAAACAATGTCTGCAGTTTATTAATACCAATGGTAAAAATATAGATTTTCACAAACTTCCCTTTGTCTTAACAAAAAAGTGCCTCATTCATAAGCACCAACATTAAACATTTCGATAATAAATGAGTCACATAGTCATATATGTATTCTTCACATATTTGTATTAGTTTCACAATAGTAAACAATGTCTGAAAAAGTATACAATGCAGAAATGCAGAAAGATAAGATGTTTAAAAGGCAAGAGCCTTTTAAACATCTTATCTTTCTGTAGTCATGCGTTTGTCTTTGTTCATTTCTTTTCTTCTACAGTATATCTGTCTTTACTTTACACTTTCCATATTGTGTATACTTGTACATTTGTCTGTGTATTATTAACTGTTACTCTACATGTATTGTCTTTCTTTGTTCATTTCTTGTTTGTAGTGAACTTTTTATTTTCACTCGTTTCACTGTTTCTTGCTCCTTTCTTTGGACCTTTGTCCTTTGAGCACAAGTGGGTATCTCGTCCATCACACTACTAGTCATTAACGTTAGCTAGCTAGAGCATTCTAGCTGCAGACAAAGTACATGATATACATTTGCATTCAATTATAACATTATATACATTTACCATAAGTAAGGTTTTCAAAACGTTTACAGACATTTTAATTACTGACACATAATAAAGACATTGTGAAATCTAGGGCTTGTGCTCACCACTCACCTGTTGTAAACAGTGAGAGACTGGCTGCTGAAGTGTACTGACGCACTTGTTGCTCTGTTCTCGTGCGGTAAATGAGGGGCGTTCAAGGACCGTCGGAAAGTCGATTTTTTTTCGATTTTTTTTTTTTTTTTTTTTTTACCAAAAAATTAGATTCGGGGCTAATCAAATTAGATCCGGGGCTTTAGCCCCGAATAAAACAGCCTAGTGACGCCACTGGGTCAGAAGACTCTGAAATAGTCAACATGTGAAGTGTGTATGAAAAACACCAGTTCACCGCTTTTCTAACTTCCCTCTGCACCGTAGACAAACACTGAAAAGTGACAGTAGATCGTAGAAGAGTTTGAGGACGACTCTCTAAAGACGAGGAACAAATCTGAAGAATCATCGACACAGGACCAGAGAAACACAACAATACAAACAAGCAGCTTTACTTTGTGAAACATTTGGTGTAGATTGTGAAAGAACTTTTAATAACCTGTTGTGGTTTTAGTTATTTTACCTCTGTGACAGTTCAGCCGAGCAGGTCTGCCTCCTCCTCCTCCTCCTCCTCCTCCTCCTCCTCCTCCTCCTCCTCCTCCTCCTCCTCCTCCTCCTCCTCCTCCTCCTGTGTTTCTGTTATGCAACGTCTGAAAAAATAATCAGATTAACCCACAAAGAAAAATCTAACCACTTTCCCTCTTGTCTTGCTTCTCGCTCCAGACCATGACCAACGAGCACAACCACTCCGGCTACATTAACGGCACGCCATGGTTCGTGTACGACTGCACCATCGAGCTGGACGGGGACTACCGGCGCATCGCCCTCTTCCTGCTCTACCTCCTCATCTTCATGGTGGGCCTGCTGGAGAACGTTCTGGTCTTGTGGGTGAACTGGAGCAGGCGCCACTCGGCCAACGGGGTTCTCTTCTGCGTCATCAACGTGAGCCTGTCGGACCTGATGGTGATTGGGATCCTGCCCTTCTTCCTCATGGAGGTGACCATGGACAAGGTTTGGCTGTGGGGCCGCTTCCTCTGCAAGGTCACCAACCTCATCTTCGTGGTCAACTTCTACAGCAGCTCCCTCTTCCTGGCCTGCATGACCTTGGAGCGCTACCTGTCCCTGACCCGGCCCTCGGCCCCGGCGCTCTTCCCTGTGGTGGGCCGGCGGCGCTGGCTGCTCTGCGGAGGCCTGTGGCTCTTCTCTTTTGTCCTGGCCCTGTTTGAGAACGTCCATGTGGACCTTCTGGAGTGGGACGAGCCCGGCTGCTACATGATGCCCGAGCACAACTACGACGAGTGGTTTGTTTTCGTGCCGGTCGTCTGCTTGCTCTTCCAGTTCATCGGCCCGGCGGCCGTCATCATCACCTGCAACGTGCTGATCGCCCGGGCGGTGCGAGCGGCTCCGGAGGTTCAAGGCCGGCGGGACGTGTGGCTGGTGCACGTGTACTCGCTGGTCTTCGTCATGTGCTGGCTGCCCTACCACCTGGTGGTGCTCCTGATGGTCATCGACAACCTCGACCCCTGGATCTTCAACTGCAACGCCATAGAGGGCCTCTACTTCTCCTTCAGCTTGGTGCAGTGCCTGTCGCTCTTCCACTGCGTGGCCAACCCCATCCTCTACAACTTCCTCAGCCAGAGCTTCCGCAAAAACCTGATCAACACGGTGTTGAGCCACATACCCAAAGAGGTGGAGCAGGTGGGAGCAGGAAACCAGCCCGGGGGTCCTAACGCCGGCGGGGGTCCGGGGGGGCAGCGCAAGCTGAGTAACGTCAGCACGAGCCAGTCTGACGTGGGATCATAAGAGAGAAGCTGAGGATCGAGTCAAGAACTAAACTCAGTCTCTGAAAACCAGAGTTCACTTTCCTCTCGTTATCCACTTCCTGTGTTTTAATCATGTACCTGATCAGTGTTAAAAAGATGGAAGCAGGAAATGTTTGATGTCTTTTTGTTTTCTTCTCAAAGCTGCTCATCTCCCACAGGAAAACATGGCGGCCTCTGAAATATGGCGGCAGCAGGAATGTGTGTGTAAACACCCGACGAACAGACCAGTGTCACACGACGGATAAATTAAAGCATTGATTGTCGTGCTGTTGTTGTCTTTAAGTTCTGTTCAAATGCAATAAAACTCCCTTCAACACTGTTTGTTTCCATCTGAGCTGGAAATGATGAGCAGCATCTTCAGGCAGTGGCGTTTCTATATTAGGGGCACTGCTAGCTAGATACATCTGTACTTTGTGGCAAAATATTTTTTATTTTATTTCCATATGCAAAGTAGCATGTATGAGTGTGTGAATAAACTTGACTCCCAAGCATTATAGTCTTGTTTTGGAGTAATTTGATTCGTGTGGGTTTCTGTCTGTGTGCTCTCTCTGTGAAACGCTTCCCTCTTGCCGTCCGTCTCTGGACGGCGTAGGTGTAAGACTTGTTGCCATGGAAACACCAATGAGCGTGAACCACACAGGCCAAAGTTAACATTGGGACAGTGGGCACTTTCAGATGTGCCCAGCGAAATCTGCCAAGCAACTCGACTCCAGCGTCAGCCTGTTTCCTGCTCAGCTTCACCTGAGCTAACAGGCTAACAGGCTAACAGGCTAACAGGCTACCCCCGTCAGTGGACACCACCCGAATCTGTGGAGAGGTTCCACTCACATCGGATGAATAATATGTTTTGAAGTTCTGCTTGTTCTCCAGACAGAGAAGCTAAAGACGTCTGCGCTCCCGTTTCTCTGGTAAGTTTCCCGTATTTATGTGTTAGTAGTGATGAGCAGGTATCGGTGTCTCTGTACCTGGCTGGTTAGCTTAGCTCCGCTAGCCCGCAGGCATGATAGCAGCAGTAATAACGATGCTAATGGGACCGTACGGAGTTATTGAACCAACATGATGCAGCCCATAGTATATCTTACTGGTCTATATAGGCCTACTGCTTATTATAATCAGATACCTCTATTTTTGTGACCGTGACATGTTGCATACAAAATTGATTTCAGGCTAAAATCGCCGGTTTCTGCAGGTTCAGGTTTAATTTAAGGTTTTGTTGGGCAATGTTTTTGTGCAAACCACAGGCCTCTTTTTCGGCCTGTATGTGTAGTCAAAGCCTGAAAGCACATGTTTCTTTGTCTTGAGAAATCCTCCTGAACTCAGTCTCCCAGAAGGCTGCATATTCCTTCGTTTCAGCAACTTCACACAAAGGTGTCAAGAGCTACCAGGGTCCACTCCAATTGGTCACTCTGGTCACATGACCTGGGGGTCACTGGGCCTATAAAAGACCAAGGTCTCCCCCAATTCTTCCTCTTTTATCCAATCCCTCTGAGGGCGGAAGGCTGCTCCAGCTCTTCTTCTCCTCAACTCTTCAAGGACAGCAGGCTGTCCATCCTCTCCTCTCCTGCATCACCTAGCGGGGGCCTGGCTGCTCCTGCCTGGCATCTTCTCTTCGCATCCAAATCTACAAGAGCTTGCAACTCAAGCCTTTTCCAACCTCCTCGCAGCGACTCAATGTCCTGCAGGTAAGAACTAAGATTCAATAAGAAACTGAACTGCACAGCTCAACAGAACCGCGGAAGCAGAGACCACACGAGCCAGAAGACTTCACTCAACCGGGAGGACGAACGGCAAACTGCACAGCAACTTTCTCCCTGGTAACATACTGGGCTTAATAATGATGCTAGACTAAGCAAGACTGTTTATTTGATTCAGTGTGGTGTTTATAAGTTTGATATATGTGGTGATATTGTAGTTACAAGCTAAATGAAAGTTAATGTGAGTAACGCTCTACGCAGACTCTCCTCCATTATCTGATTAGCATTTTCACAGACACTGCATACCTCTACACCTACTGAGCTTCGTCCCCTGACCAGAAGAAAAGGGGGGGCTGCTATCTTAGGTGCCATCTTAAAGCCCACAGGAAGGTGTGACTCTCTTTGTTAATCACCATTTTGAGAGCCCCTCATTCACACACACACACACACACACACACACACTCACACACACATCTTTGTTAGTTAGCACATCTTGTTAGTAATTTGTGTTTTGATACTTTATTATGTTCATAATAAATGTTTTCTTTTAAAAATGTTCCTTCATTAATGTTGCATAAGTGAATTTTGCCAACCTATACACTGTCAAGAATTCTATAAACATTCACTATTCATTATATAATCTTTAATAGTAAATATTGAGAATTCTAATTGAACTAGATCTAAATGAGACTGATCTTAATCAATAAATTGGCTATCTTTTCCCTTCTGTTAAGGGTGGTGCCCCGAGAGAACTTAAACAAACTAAAGTTATGATTTAATATTAATATTTTAAATATTAATGTTTTATATTTTATTTTGATAACCAAATTTATTAAACGCCTAAAGGCACACCAGGTTATGGTATCACTCCTAACCATTATTGCACAACAGTTTTTTAAGATCTTTGTGAAGTACGACAGGTACGAGGGAATATGAGAGTTACAGAAGTACTTACACTTCACTGCAACTGATGTTTGTAGTTTTATTACAACCTGTTGATACTGAGAAAGAACTACAACACACGGAGACAAACTAAATTATTTTCTTAAATAAATATTAACTCAATGAAAACCTACCTCAATGTATTTAATATAAGATGAGATTAACCTTTATAAACGCTCGCTCTCTACTTGTCTCAATAACATTACAGCTGATTTGTGAGGTCAAAGGTCACAGTGGCCTCTTGACCTTCTTCAGATTGACCTCAGGGAGTTTCTTTAAACTGTATCTCTGGTCTGGTTCTGTTATTGTCGATGCATTGAAGTTTTACACTCTACATTCAGCCACACAGGCTAGTTTCCATCTGCAGGCCCTCACAGGTTGATGGTAAAAATCATACAAAAAACAAATGTGTGAAGACACAAGAACCGCAGACAACAGCAGCAGACCTCCTGTGAGCCGCAGATCAGCCGACATCCACCTGAGGGGCAGGAGGGTGTAATGGCATGTATTTCCCGTCTGTTTGATCTTGATTGAATGACGATGTAACCTTTATCATGCTGCATCCTGTACTATTTGAATGTGTATTGACCTGATTAACATAGCCACTGTAACCTTAATTTCCACTGTAGCCACCAAATGTATTAGTCTGCTTCCTCTCTTTGATTATGCCTTTCCTGTAGAAACTGAATGTTAATTCATTTAGTCTGCTTCCTTTCTTTGATCCTGCCCTTCCTACAGAAACTGAATGTTTATTGGCCTGATTAACATACACTCTGTAACCTGATTTCCTCTAGACACAGCCCCTTACTACTGAATGCATTGCTCTGATTGCTAGACTAGGCATTGTTGTTTTGATGTGATTAAAGGATCTCAACCTGTCCTGTAACAGTCCCCTCCAGAGTGGGAGGGGTTAGCCGAATGTATAAAGAACTGAAATGTCTTCTATCTGGTGTGCATTACTACAACTAAACCCTGTGGTGTGCACCATGCTCTGAGCATTAAAGTGTGACAATACTGTAAGAGAGTTTTGAGTCTCGTTTCCTCGTTGGTAGTGGGATTATTGTGGAAATTGCCACGACAAGGGAGCGCTGGGAACTCACACAGTATCACACACACACACCAACCACACACACAGGAAGGTGACACACCAAATGTCACTGACACACACAGACACAGGACATGTGAGAGGACACTGCAGTGGACATCACATGTTCATATGGGTCCTGATATCACATGTGAAAAGCAAGGGTTGAGAGACGAAGGCAGAAAGGACGAACCTGTGACACTGATGCTGCGACACAGATCCGTGTGTTTGTTTATCATCTGATCAGAGACACAATCTGAAACGTGTCAGCTCTCAGACTCCAGCTCACATGTCACTGGCTGAAGGTGAGAAACTAGAAGGAAAGACCAATGTCTCTTTGCATAAATTTTAAAAATGTCACTGATTGGACAAATACTAAGGATACGTCCATACTGTACCCCCCCCCCCAAATTGCATGCATATAAAAAGTGTATTTTCTGTTACATGCAGGGAACTGTTCATCTGGGGCCTTTAATGACGTCGACTCATCACTTTTTATCTCAAATAGATAAATCTCTGCCCTACAGGAAATCCCTAAGACACTTTGGGCTCAAGGCAAACATGACGTTGGCTTAATAAAAACTGCTGAGCTTGTAGTTATTAACTCCTTAACCCGACTACAGACCCCCCCCCCCCCCCAACAGCATCATCCATTACAAACTGAAGCCAGTAAAGGAATTACTCCAGTTTTTGAACTCCTGAGATAATTCAGACATTCTAAATGATTCACAAGTAAAATATCCATCACACTATTCTTTCCAAATGAAGTGTTTTGAGCTGAGTGGACGTCACTGGACTCTAGTCCACTCCCCCACTACTGACTGAGGATGTCCTGTTGGATGTGTGTGTGTGAGTGTGTGTGTGTGTGTGTGTTTTGGTGTGTCTCTGAGAAATGGGAGGGTAGAAGCTCCAGGCTGCTTGATGCTCAGATAGTCGTCTACATCAGAGCTTCAGACGAGTCCTCTTTCGTCCACAAGCTTCAAACACTAAAAACCCTCCAGACGACGAAGAGGCCTCGGGCAGAACCTGCTCCTCTTCATCTTTCAGGACGCTCATCGCCACGACAACGAGGTACAGTTAAATCCAAATTCTTTACTTCTCAAGGTTCTGGAATCTGTTTCTACCTTTAACCCGGGAACAAAAGGGAAGTGCGTCTGCTGGCAGATCCTCGGGAGCTCCACCACATGAGAGGAGATTCCACTCGGTCCTTTGGATTATTTGACTGTTTTTATTTCATCACATCGGAGTGAGCGGCGACATTCATAGAATAATTTCCTGTTTGGCAATTGGTCAACGAAGTAAAAGCACTAAAGTTAGTTCTGTAGCTGCAGTGCTTTGGATCTGACTGAATTATGGGTCTTTTATTTTGTAATATTTTGTTGTGAACTTGGGTCAGAACAGGGGCGTTTCTAGGTTTCTGAAAGATCCGGGGCTTAGCCCAGGGCCAAAACGTAACTGCGCATGCAATTTTTGAAAATAATAACAAATAACAAAATAAACAATGTCTGCAGTTTATTAATACCAATGGTAAAAATATAGATTTTCACAAACTTCCCTTTGTCTTAACAAAAAAGTGCCTCATTCATAAGCACCAACATTAAACATTTCGATAATAAATGAGTCACATAGTCATATATGTATTCTTCACATATTTGTATTAGTTTCACAATAGTAAACAATGTCTGAAAAAGTATACAATGCAGAAATGCAGAAAGATAAGATGTTTAAAAGGCAAGAGCCTTTTAAACATCTTATCTTTCTGTAGTCATGCGTTTGTCTTTGTTCATTTCTTTTCTTCTACAGTATATCTGTCTTTACTTTACACTTTCCATATTGTGTATACTTGTACATTTGTCTGTGTTTTATTAACTGTTACTCTACATGTATTGTCTTTCTTTGTTCATTTCTTGTTTGTAGTGAACTTTTTATTTTCACTCGTTTCACTGTTTCTTGCTCCTTTCTTTGGACCTTTGTCCTTTGAGCACAAGTGGGTATCTCGTCCATCACACTACTAGTCATTAACGTTAGCTAGCTAGAGCATTCTAGCTGCAGACAAAGTACATGATATACATTTGCATTCAATTATAACATTATATACATTTACCATAAGTAAGGTTTTCAAAACGTTTACAGACATTTTAATTACTGACATATAATAAAGACATTGTGAAATCTAGGGCTTGTGCTCACTACTTACCTGTTGTAAACAGTGAGAGACTGGCTGCTGAAGTGTACTGACGCACTTGTTGCTCTGTTCTCGTGCGGTAAATGAGGGGCGTTCAAGGACCATCGGAAAGTCGATTTTTTTTTTTTTTTTTTTTTTTACCAAAAAATTAGATTCGGGGCTAATCAAATTAGATCCGGGGCTTTAGCCCCGAATAAAACAGCCTAGTGACGCCACTGGGTCAGAAGACTCTGAAATAGTCAACGTGTGAAGTGTGTATGAAAAACACCAGTTCACCGCTTTTCTAACTTCCCTCTGCACCGTAGACAAACAATGAAAAGTGACAGTAGATCGTAGAAGAGTTTGAGGACGACTCTCTAAAGACGAGGAACAAATCTGAAGAGTCATCGACACAGGACGAGAGAAACACAACAATACAAACAAGCAGCTTTACTTTGTGAAACGTTTGCTGTAGATTGTGAAATAACTTTTAATAACCTGTTGTGGTTTTAGTTATTTTACCTCTGTGACAGTTCAGCCGAGCAGGTCTGCCTCCTCCTCCTCCTCCTCCTCCTCCTCCTCCTCCTCCTCCTCCTCCTCCTCCTCCTCCTCCTGTGTTTCTGTTATGCAACGTCTGAAAACATAATCAGATTAACCCACAAAGAAAAATCTAACCACTTTCCCTCTTTTCTTGCTTCTCGTTCAGGATCATGACCAACGAGCACAACCACTCCGGCTACATTAATGGCACGCCATGGTTCGTGTACGACTGCACCATCGAGCTGGACGGGGACTACCGGCGCATCGCCCTCTTCCTGCTCTACCTCCTCATCTTCATGGTGGGCCTGCTGGAGAATGTTCTGGTCTTGTGGGTGAACTGGAGCAGGCGCCACTCGGCCAACGGGGTTCTCTTCTGCGTCATCAACGTGAGCCTGTCGGACCTGATGGTGATTGGGATCCTGCCCTTCTTCCTCATGGAGGTGACCATGGACAAGGTTTGGCTCTGGGGTCGCTTCCTCTGCAAGGTCACCAACCTCATCTTCGTGGTCAACTTCTACAGCAGCTCCCTCTTCCTGGCCTGCATGACCTTGGAGCGCTACCTGTCCCTGACCCGGCCCTCGGCCCCGGCGCTCTTCCCTGTGGTGGGCCGGCGGCGCTGGCTGCTCTGCGGAGGCCTGTGGCTCTTCTCTTTTGTCCTGGCCCTGTTTGAGAACGTCCACGTGGACCTTCTGGAGTGGGACGAGCCCGGCTGCTACATGATGCCCGAGCACAACTACGACGAGTGGTTTGTTTTCGTGCCGGTCGTCTGCTTGCTCTTCCAGTTCATCGGCCCGGCGGCCGTCATCATCACCTGCAACGTGCTGATCGCCCGGGCGGTGCGAGCGGCTCCGGAGGTTCAAGGCCGGCGGGACGTGTGGCTGGTGCACGTGTACTCGCTGGTCTTCGTCATGTGCTGGCTGCCCTACCACCTGGTGGTGCTCCTGATGGTCATCGACAACCTCGACCCCTGGATCTTCAACTGCAACGCCATAGAGGGCCTCTACTTCTCCTTCAGCTTGGTGCAGTGCCTGTCGCTCTTCCACTGCGTGGCCAACCCCATCCTCTACAACTTCCTCAGCCAGAGCTTCCGCAAAAACCTGATCAACACGGTGCTGAGCCACATACCCAAAGAGGTGGAGCAGGTGGGAGCAGGAAACCAGCCCGGGGGTCCTAAC
This sequence comes from Limanda limanda, assembly GCF_963576545.1. Lineage (NCBI taxonomy): Eukaryota > Metazoa > Chordata > Actinopteri > Pleuronectiformes > Pleuronectidae > Limanda > Limanda limanda. The sequence continues at coordinate 3,340,951 of NC_083642.1, read as the reverse complement.
GCCGGCGGGGGTCCGGGGGGGCAGCGCAAGCTGAGTAACGTCAGCACGAGCCAGTCTGACGTGGGATCATAAGAGAGAAGCTGAGGATCGAGTCAAGAACTAAACCCAGTCTCTGAAAACCAGAGTTCACTTTCCTCTCGTTATCCACTTCCTGTGTTTTAATCATGTACCTGATCAGTGTTAAAAAAGAGGGAAGCAGGAAATGTTTTCTCAAAGCTGCTCGTCTCCCACAGGACAACATGGCGGCCTCTGTTCAAATGCAATAAAAAATCCCTTCAACACTGTTTGTTTCCGTCTGAGCTGGAGAAGCTGAGCAGCAGCTTCAGGGTTTCTGCAGCTTCAGGTTCAATTCAAGATGTTTGAAGATCTTTGTGAAGTACGACAGGTACGAGGGAATATCAGAGTCACAGAAGTACTTACACTTCACTGCAACTACACAGTTATATACACAAGTTATGGGTTGTAGTTTTATTACAGCGTGTTAATACTGAGAAAGAACTGCAACACAGGGAGACAAAGTAAATTGTTGTCTTAAATAAATATTAACTCAATGAAAACCTACCAAAATGTAAATATAAAATGAGATTAACTCTGCAGAGGAAATTTACAATCAACACAGCAGCAAAAGGGGAAAATGTCTTAAGAATCAAAATAAGAATAAAATATAAATACTAAATACAGACATTTTAAATATTAAAATATATACACACGCCTGTTTTTCTAAATGTGCAACATAAAGACGGGATAAAGGTTGAATGTGAAATAACCAGCATGTGCAGGATTATAATGTTTGACTGGTAGTTTGTAATATTCCAGCACATTTAAAATCCCGATAGTTGAATTTGAGACTTTTGCAGGAACCCGGATGTTTTACTTCCTCGACCCGTCGTCAGAGCAGTGAGATCTGGAAACTTGACCTGTGAATTTCACTGAGTTTGCTTTTCTCTGTTGATCGTTGTTACATTTACTCCCGTTTCTGTTTCCATCTGGAAAGTGTCACATTCAACGTTTTGACCGATAAGAAGCCCGGCAGAGGAAGAGAGGCTGCCGGTCCACAGACGGCACAATGGCAGGAAGACCACGGGCTCGGAGAAGGGCAAAGGTCGCGGGCCCCTGGAAACAGGAGGCTCACGATTCTACGCAGATTTCTGCAAGTTAATCACTGAAATTCTGATGATGGCTGTTTTTCTGTGGTGCAGGGCGTCGGAGGGGTCAGAACAAATCACTTAAACAGTCCTACAGGCGTTTATTCTTTTTAAAAAACAATATTTAAAAAAAATAGTTGCACTGTCATCATAAATATGAGGTAAGACACAAATCTGGTGTGATGGGAACTTAAATAACACAGCACGGGACTAAAGGCGTTTCCCCCCCCGACAGATAAACATCTGATTATAATCAGCATCAAAACAAACATGTTTACAAATTCATTTCTCCAGTTTGTAGATTTTGCTCCTTAAAGTGAAAACATGAAACTTTTAAAGATTAAAAAAATCTGTGTGTGAAAGTGTAAATGTAAGAAAATAATTTTCTGTGCTACAACGAGTCGCTACATTAATAATTTACTATCAATCACTGACATTAAAAACTGTGTTTGGATGTAATATCAGCAGACGACTGCAGCACAGTCAACAGAGACTCACAGACAGACACGCTGCCCCCTAGTGGCTGTTTGAGACACAACAGCTTGTCCAGTGAACAGGACACAGGGACATGTCCTCTACATTCTGTCCAACACAGAGACAACGGATCAATTCATCGATCACAAGAAAACTAAATCATTGTTTTCATTTAACTGATTTATGAAGCAGAAATTCCAAATATTTTCAAACCGAGTATTTGTGGGTTTTAGACTTTGGACATTTTAAGATGCCACATTGAGCTCTGAACAACTGAGACCGATGTTTTTAAAACAAGCCACTGACATTTGATCTAAACGTTGATGACAATCTGCAGTAGATGGTCCACGGCAACCAGAGCCTGGGTCAGAGGTCAGAGTCAGAGGTCAGAGTCAGAGCCCGGGTCAGAGTCAGAGTCAGAGCCCGGGTCAGAGGTCAGAGGTCAGAGTCAGAGGCCAGAAGGGAGGAGGACGGACGGCGACCCGGAGACGATCAGGAGTCCAGAGTCGGCAGCGGCTCTTTGGAGTGGTCGTTGTACATGAAGGTCTGCTCGATGTGGAAGTCCGGGGGCAGGTGGTCCTTGTGCAGCTCCATGTGAGAGGACACCAGCTTCAGCGTGGAGAAGTACAGGCCGCAGACGGTGCAGCGGTACATGAGGGCGCCGGCGTGCGTCTTCAGGTGGCAGATCATGGTGGAGCGTCCTCGGAAGAAGCGCAGACACACTTTGCACTGGTAGGGCTTCTCCCCCGTGTGGATGCGCAGGTGGTAGGTGAACTCCCCCGAGTGGGCGAACCGCTTCCCGCAGTAGCGGCAGCGGTACCACTTCCCCCGGGCCGCCGCCGCTCCTCCGGCCCCCCCGTCCGGCCCTGGGATCCCGTTGGACAGGAGCCCGGAGGTCAAGCCGAGGGCCGACCCCTGGAGATACCGGTCCTGCAGGCTGAAGCCCAGGCTGCTCATCTTCACCAGGCCGCCGGCGTCCCGGGGGGGGGGGGAGGAGCAGGAGGACGGAGGACAGTCCAGAGACGACTCCGCCTTACGTTTGCCCAGCCAGCTGTGGCCCCCCGGCCCCCCCGCCCCCCCACCGCCCCCCGGGGGCTCGTTGGTGTGCACGCTGAGGTGATACTGGAAAGCAGAGGCCGAGCGGAACGTCTGCGGACACAGGAAGCAGCTCAGCTCCTCCACGCCGGCCACGCCCCCCCCCCCCCCGACCTCACCCGCCCGAGCTCTGTACGTCCTCAGCGCCAGGCGCTCCCTCTCCTTCGCCGCGGCCTCCTCGGCGTGTGCAGCCATGTGCCTGTCCAGGAGGGGGCGCTCCACGAAGCAGCGGCCGCAGTGCGGGCAGGTGAAGACCGGCAGCGCCAGGTGGGAGAGGGCGTGCCACAGCAGGGAGCAGAGGGAGGGCTGGGGGGGGAGGGGACACACGCCACAGCTCAGGCTCTGAGGACACACGTGGCTCAGCAGGTGGTCCTTCACCGTCTGACAAGGGGGGGGGGGCAGAGACATGAAGACACTGTGAGAACATGTTCATCTGGCTCACAGGAATAAACTGGTTATAAAAAACACACTTTAATGTAAAGAAGTGAACTGAATGAATCTGCTTGACCTCAGTTTCCACGGTAACTGACCTGGAAGTCCTTGCTGAGGGTCGTGGTGCACACGCCACACTGCAGCTCGCCACTCAGGCCGCCGCCGCCGCCGGTGAGCGCCTCCTGTGGGATGGTGTAGCCAGACGACTCCTGGTGGTGGTGCCGCAGCAGTTTGCTCTGGCTGCAGAACGTCAGGTGGCACATGTCGCAGGTGAACAGTTGCACGCCCACGTGGGAGAGAGAGTGGGCGGCGCCCGCGGCTCGGTCCGGGAACGAGGCGCCGCACAGCCGGCACAGCCCCAGCTCCGTCAGGTGGGCGTCGGCATGGCGTCTGATGGCCACGGGGTCCGGAGGGAGGGGCACGGCGCAGGCTTTACAGGACAGAGGGTCTCCGCCCACCTGCAGGAGAGGACATCGTTAGTTCTACAGAATAAACACAAACGTCCCTAATGTCCCTGGAGCTGTGTCCTCCTGCAACACAACACAACACAACACAACACAAGCTCCCGGCTCTGTGGGACACAATCTTTGTCTGATGTGGACAATTCCATCAAATCCTCAGAGTGTTTTGTTATCCACCATCTTGTTTCCCGTTGCACTTCCTGTCTTGTGCAGTTTAACTCTATTTGCACAGAGCAGTTGTGTTTGTTTTGCTGGTTTCTTTCTGTCTGTAGTTAATTGTGTGTCTGTTTTGTGTCTGAGTGAATTTACACCGGAGTCAAATTCCTGGTCTGTGAACACATACTGTACGTGGCAAATCAATCGGATTCTGGTGTTTGACTGCAGGCCTCTCTTCCTCTCTTCCGGCCTGTATGGGAAGTCAAAACCTGAAAATACATGTTCTTTGTCTCGAGAAAGCCGCGTGTGCTGGAGCAAACTCAATCTCCCAGAGTGCAACGTGTTCTCTGTGACCTGAGAAGGCAAAATAACTCAAACTCCCAGAAGGCTACATGTCCCCTTTGTTTCAGCATCTTCACACATAGGTGCGAAGTGCTCCAAGGATCATCTCCAATTGGTCACTCTGGTCCCACGACCTGGGGGCAATCAGCTCTATAAAAGACCAAGGTTCCCTCAACTCAGTCTCTTTCCTCATCCCCCCCCCCCCCCCCCCCCCAAGACAGCAGGCGGCCAACCACCTCTCCTGCAACTCCAAAGGAGGGGGGGTCCAGGCTGCTTCACTCTCTTTCTCCACCGATCACCGCTGAGGACAGCAGGCTGCCGGCCTTTCCTCCTGCATCGGCGAGTGGAGGAACCGGATTCCTCCAGCTCAAATCTTCTCTATCCAACAACCGGAGGGCAAAGGTCGAGCTTCCAGCCCACCTTCTCCAGGAAACCTCCTCGCCCTTCGTGTTCTACCAATCTCCTTGCAGCGATTCGATATCCTGCAGGTAAGGAATTCAACAAGCTAGAGCATCACAGCTCAACAGAACCGCGGAAGCAGAGACCAGACGAACCAGAAGACTTCACACAGCCGGCAGGACGAACTGCACAGCAACTTTCTCCCTGTTCAAGGACTGGTAACATACTGGGCTTAAAGGGACTCTTACCTTTGTTGCATTTTTACACTTTTTGTGGATAAGGTTAAATTGGTATTAATAAGGTAATGACTCTCTAAAATGCAAGACAGACCCACCAGGAGTTAAAGCAAACAATTATTTCACTCTCGTAATATTTAGTGAAAACTTCAACCAATAAAATTCTTCGGACCGAAGGACCTTATTGGCCGACAGACCTGTCTGTTTGCTGCATGGAAACAGACAGGAAGCCCGTCTGCTTCTTGTGGCGCATTCGGGCCCGCGTCATCAAGGCGCGTCCTCAACTACAGGGTTTGTTTTGATTCCACGGCAGACAGTAGCGAGTAGCGACCGTAGCGACCGTAGCGACTGACGATGGCAGACCAAAGGGGGAAAAACAAAAGAAAAAACACCGCGGATGGGAACGAGGGGGTGGGGCATTGGAGGAAGGCGGGATGATTCGAATGTGTTGTAATTCTCAAATGCAACAAAGGTAAGAGTCCCTTTAATTCATGAGACTAGACTAGAAGCAAGACTGTTTATTTGATTCCGTGTGGTGTTTATAAGTTTGATATATCTGGTGTTATTGTAGTTACAAGCTAAATGAAAGTTGATGTGAGTTCACACAGACCCTGCCATTTTCTAATTAGCATTCTCACAGACACTGCATATCTTCACCTACTTAACTACGCCCCCCGACCAGAAGGGGGGGGGGGTGCGATCTTAGAGACCATCTTGAAAGATCACAGGAAGGTGTGACTCTCTTTGTTAGCCACCAGAGATCCCCTCTCACACACACAGACACACACAGACACACACACACACACACACACACACACACTCACATCTTTGTTAGTTAGTATTTTGTTTAGTAATTGATGTTTTTTTGATACTTTATTATGTTTATAATAAATGTTTTTCTTTTAAACTTGTCCTGTCATTAATGTTGCATAAGTGAAGTTTGCCAACACTGTCAAGAATTCTATAAACCTTAACTGTTCATTATGTAATCTTTAATAGTAAATATTAAGATTTCTAATTGAACTAGATCTAAATGAGACTGATCTTGATCAATAAATTGTCTATCTTTTCCCTTCTGTGAAGGGTGGTGCCCCGAGAGAACTTAAACAAACTAAAGTTATGATTTAATATCAATATTTTAAATATTAATGTTTTATATTTTATTTTGATAACCACATTTATTGAACGCCTAAAGGCACACCAGCTCATGGTATCACTCCTAACCATTATTGCACAACACTGCGATGGCCGTCCCCACCGGCTTGAGACCAAGAGACGTGTGTGATGTGTTCAGAGCAAAGACCCACAACAACAACAACAACAACAACAACAACAACAACAACAACAGCAGTTGCCTCATAACGTTACACTGCAGCCACTGCCGTCGTGTCACAAGAAGAGAAACTACTTGGACCGTTCTTCTTCATCTATCCCTCCTCTTCTTCATCTATCCCTCCTCTTTTTCATGTATCTCTCTTCTTCTTCATCTATCCCTCCTCTTTTTCATCTACCCCTCCTCTTCTTCATCTATCCCTCCTCTTTTTCATGTATCTCTCCTCTTCTTCATGTATCTCTCCTCTTCTTCATCAATCCCTTCTCTTCTTCATGTATCTCTCTTCTTCTTCATCTACCCCTCCTCTTCTTCATCTATCCCTCCTCTTCTTCATCTATTTCATCTCTTCTTCATCTCTCCCTCCTCTTCTTCAGCTATCCCTCCTCTCCCTCCTCGTCCTATCTATCCTCATCTTCTTCATCTATCTCTCCTCTTCTTCATCTATCCCTCTTTTTCTTCATGTATCTCTCCTCTTCTTCATCTCTCCCTCCTCTTCTTCATGTATCTCTCTTCTTCTTCATCTACCCCTCCTCTTCTTCATCTATCCCTCCTCTTCTTCATGTATCTCTCCTCTTCTTCATCTCTCCCTCCTCTTCTTCATGTATCTCTCTTCTTCTTCATCTACCCCTCCTCCTCTTCATCTATCCCTCCTCTTCTTCATGTATCTCTCCTCTTCTTCATCTCTCCCTCCTCTTCTTCATCTCTCCCTTCTTTTCTTCATGTACCTCTCCTATTCTTCATCTCTCTATCCTCTTCTTCATCTATTTCATCTCTTCTTCATCTCTCCCTCTTCTTCTTCAGCTATCCCTCCTCTTCTTCATGTTTCCCTCTCCTCCTTCATCTCTTCATCTATCCTCCTCTTCTAAATGTGTATGTTCCATTAATCTACACAACCAAATATTTTAACAGAGGGTTTTATAAATATCTGAACTTGAAGGTTCCTTCAGAACTTCACACCTCCACCAAACACCTGGAGACGAGCAGATCTTGGGATCAGAAGGTACCTGACTGCTGGAGCTGCCTCCGCCTCCGTTCTCCACGCACACCAGCTCCTCCTCCTCCTCTTCCTCCTCCTCCTCCTCCTCCATGTAGGTCTCGTCGTCGCTCAGCTCGATGATCTCCCCCCCCGCCAGCTGTCTCCACTGCTCCTCCTCCTCCGTCCCCTCCACCGCTCCGTTCCCTCGCTCCTCGCTCTCCGCCTCCTCCCCCTCTCTGAACATCATCCCTCCGTCCCTCTGCAGCTCCAGCACGCCGCCCTCCGCCCGCCGGACCTGCACGCCGCCCAGAGGAGGAGGAGCCGAGGAGTCGAGGAAGGAGCAGGAGACGGGAGGAGCGAGGACGCCTGAGCTGTGAGAGAGCATCGGTCCGCCTCCTGCCTCCTCTTCCTCCTCCTCTTCCTCCTCCTCCTCCTCTTCCTCAGTCTTCAGCTGCAGCCCTGGAGGCATCAGGCTCTGGGTGGAGCTGCTGCTGGTCAGAAGATCTCCTCCCGGCAGGTGATGATCAGACGCCACCTGCCCGTAGCCGACGTGAGACTGAGCGTCCTCGGCCTTCAGGTCCAGAGTCGGCGCCGCGGCGTGGACTCCGGCGCCGGCCCTGCTCGCCCGGGCGTGCAGGAGAGGAGAGGGAGCAGCGGCAGGTGTCGGGGCGGCTGAGGAGGAGAGAGAGGAGCAGGAGGCGGCGGACGAGCACACGGACGCCGTGGCAGCTGCCGCGGGGACGCCGGGGTCCCGAGGGTCTCCGGGACTTCTGGGTTCACAGCTGGACGAGGCCGACGCCTGCAGGTCGGGGAAGACGGCGTGACACGCCCGCACCAGCTCGCGGACCCCCAGCCGCTCGGCCAGCTCGTACAGGACCCCCACGTCGATGAGGTCGGTGAGGATCTCCGCCGTGTAGACGAAGGTCAGAACCTTCTCGAAGTTGGCCGGGGAGATGAGCTCCAGCGTGAAGGTGGCGGGGGGGGCGGCGGCGGCGGGCGCCCGGGCGAACAGCGAGCAGAAGTAGGACCCGGAGCACGCCAGCACGGCCCGGTGAGCGGCGAAGGTTCGATTCCCGACCTGGAGGAACACGTCACAGTAGCGCCGGGACAGGCGGCAGCGGTTGAGCTCGGCGAGGAGGCCGGCGGCGTGGCCACGCCCCTGCAGCCGGATCCTCATCCCTGCTGCCGGGGGGCTGCGGGACCACCACACATCTTCATCATCATCATCATCACAAAGATCAGTGTCAAGATTAGCTTCATTTATTTAATATGTATCTACTTTATCTTTTTCTGCTCAGAAGTTCACAGACAGAAAATCACTGAGGTGAATAAAACCTGAATATACCCCTCCTCTTCTTCATCTCTCCCTCCTCTTCTTCATCTCTCCCTCCTCTTCTTCATCTCTCCCTCCTCTTCTTCATCTCTCCCTCCTCTTCTTCATCTCTCCCTCCTCTTCTTCATCTCTCCCTCCTCTTCTTCATCTCTCCCTCCTCTTCTTCATCTCTCTCTCCTCTTCTTCATCTCTCCCTCCTCTTCTTCATCTATCCCTCCTCTTCTTCATCTCTCCCTCCTCTTCTTCATCTATCCCTCCTCTTCTTCATCTATCCCTCCTCTTCTTCATCTCTCCCTCCTCTTCTTCATCTCTCCCTCCTCTTCTTCATCTCTCCCTCCTCTTCTTCATCTCTCCCTCCTCTTCTTCATCTATCCCTCCTCTTCTTCATCTCTCCCTCCTCTTCTTCATCTATCTCTCCTCTTCTTCATCTCTCCTTCCTCTCTCTCTCCTCTTCTTCATCTCTCCCTCCTCTCCTTCATTTATCACTCCTCTCTTTCATGTATTCCTCCTCTTCTTCATCTCTCCCTCCTCTTCTTCATCTGTCTCTCCTCTTCTTCATTTATCACGCCTCTCTTTCATATATCCCTCCTCTCCCTCATCTCTTCCTCCTCTCCCTCATCTCTTCTTCATCTCTTCCTCCTCTCCCTCATCTCTTCTTCATCTCTCCCTCCTTTCCCTCATCTCTTCCTCATGTATCCCTCCTCTTCTTCATCTCTCCCTCCTCTCCCTCATCTCTTCCTCATGTATCCCTCCTCTTCTTCATCTCTCCCTCCTCTCCCTCATCTCTTCTTCATCTCTCCCTCCTTTCCCTCATCTATTCTTCATGTATTCCTCTTCTTCTTCAGCTCTCCATCCTCTTCTTCATCTCTTCTTCATGTATCCCTCATCTCTCCCTCCTCTCTTCTTTACCTATCTCTCCTCTTCTTCATCTCTTCTTCATGTATCCCTCATCTCTCCCTCCTCTCCTTCATTTATCACTCCTCTCTTTCATGTATACCTCCTCTTCTTCACCTATCCCTCCTCTCCCTCATCTCTTCTTCATCTCTCTCTCCTCTCCCTCCACTCTCCTTCATGTCTCCCTCATCTCTTCTTCATGTATACCTCCTCTTCTTCACCTATCCCTCCTCTCCCTCATCTCTCTCTCCTCTCCCTCCTCTCTCCTTCATGTCTCCCTCCTCTTCTTCATCTCTTCTTTAAGTATCCCTCCTCTCCCTCCTCTTCTTCTTCATCTCTCCCTCCTCTCCCTCATCTCTTCTTCATCTCTCCCTCATCTCTTCTTCACCTCTCCCTCCTCTCCCTCCTCTCTTCTTCATGTATTCCTCCTCTTCTTCATCTATCCCTCCTCTCCCACCTCTCCCTTCTCTTCTTCACCTCTCCCTCCTCTCCCTCCTCTCTTCTTCATGTATTCCTCCTCTTCTTCATCTATCCCTCCTCTCCCACCTCTCCCTTCTCTTCTTCACCTCTCCCTCCTCTCCCTCCTCTCTTCTTCATGTATTCCTCCTCTTCTTCATCTATCCCTCCTCTCCCTCCTCTCCCTTCTCTTCTTCATCTCTCCCTCCTCACCTATCATCTCTTCTTCATGTATTCCTCATCTCTTCTTCATCTCTCCCTCATCTCTCCCTCCTCTCCCTCATCTCTTCTTCATGTGTTCCTCCGTCGCGGCTCCTCACAGCATCTTACCCGCTCACAGTGCTCTTCAGCCGGGGAGGATCCTGGTTTTTCTCCGGTCCTTTTCACACCAGCTCCGCGGCTCGTCCCCAGATCATCACTTTTGTTTTTCTTCTGTTATAAACCTCTGCTTCCTCTGTCGCGTTTTTGTGACGTATGTCAACAAAGCAACACGTTAGGTCGCCCCCTTCAGGCCGGACGAGTCACTGCAGCGAAAAGGATCCAGACAGGAAGTCAAATACTTCACTGAAGGAAACAAATAAACTAAATGTACTCGAGTAGAAGAAAAGTACCACATCATCTTTTCAAATTGAGTACAAGTAAATCAGTCCTCTCTTTTAATATACTTATATTATATTATAATACAATATCAGTCCCATAAACAAAATCAATCATTATTAACTTAGAAAACAAGGGAAATGTTGAAACAAATGATTCTTGATCCGCCCACTGCTACAGACACACACACACAGACAGAAACACACAGACAAACAGACACACAGACACACACACAGACAGACAGACAGACACACACACACACACACACACACACACACACACACACACACACACACACACACATACAGACAGACTGACACACAAACAGACACACACAGACAGCCACACACACACACACAGGCACACATACAGACAGACACACAAACAGACACACACAGACAGACCAACACACAGACACACACACAGACACAGAGACACAAACACAGACACACACAGACAGACAAACACACAGACCAACACACAGTCAGACACACACACACACACACAGACAGACAGACACACACACACACACACACACACACACACACACACACACACAGACAGACACACACACAGACACACACACAGACATATACACACACAGACATATACACACACAGACACACACACACACAGTAACACACACAGCCAGGCACACACACAGACCCCGACCAGACACACACACACACAGACACACACACAGACAGACACACACACACACACACACGCACACACACAGACACACACACACAGACACAGACACACAGACACACACAGACAGCCACACACACACACACAGGCACACATACAGACAGACACACAAACAGACACACACACAGACACAGAGACACAAACACAGACACACACAGACAGACAAACACACAGACCAACACACAGTCAGACACACACACACACACACAGACAGACAGACACACACACACACACACACACACACACACACACACACACACAGACAGACACACACACAGACACACACACAGACATATACACACACAGACATATACACACACAGACACACACACACACAGTAACACACACAGCCAGGCACACACACAGACCCCGACCAGACACACACACACACAGACACACACACAGACAGACACACACACACACACACACGCACACACACAGACACACACACACAGACACAGACACACAGACACACACACAGAAAGACACAGACAGACCCACAGACACACACACAGACCCACAGACAGACAGACACACAGACACACACACACACACACACACACACAGACAGACACACAGACCCACACACACACACACACAGCATCATTCTGCAGCAGGTGATGAGCTGAGACATTTATACAAAGTAAAAGACCAATGATCATAATAACTCCGATATCTTTTTGTACAAACTTTATTTTATTCTGGTAACTATTTGTTTGAGCTCATGAGGGATTCACTCGACCACCAGGTGGCAGTGACACCTGCACCTGCTTCATACTGGGAGTCATGGGATCCACCTACACAACCGGAATATGAGTATGAATCATGTCGTCATCCCAAATCAAACCTTCAACAAATAGCCACATGCTTCCACATGTCAAACTTTGTCATTTTTTTTTTACTGCTTTATGTTTTTGTGACGTGTCAGAGGATAAGAAATTATAAAAGACAATGAAAAAAACAAACTTGACATATTTTCAAAACTACCTGTAAGAAAACATTTACAAAATCGAGTCTGAATCTGCGGCTGTGTCTTCGTTACAGAGTGAAACATTAAGTTTGTAGTATAGATACATTTACAGATTATTAAAGTCCTTGACCTGTGAGAGTAACACTGACATATTTCATATTCCAAACCATTCATGTTTCTAGTCTAAAGCAGAATAATCTCGGCTGATCTGTTTATATATATATATATAAACGGATCTTAACACTGCGGCAACAGGGACACGCAACTAACAACAGGACGTATCGTAGGTTTATGTTTTATCTGTCAAGCCAAAGGAATAAAAGCGAGTTTTGGTCCAGTCACAGAAGATGTTGTGGAAGCAGCTTCCTGGCGCCGTGTTGTTCTCCCTCGGAGGATTATTGCACTTCATCTGGACGAAGTGGAACCGAAGCAGATCCGGCGTCTGCTCGGGGGAACTACAGACGACGGCTACACACTTCTACTCGAGTCATTTGAGGTCGACAACAACACAGCGTCTCAGCAATATTACATCCGTCATCAACAACAAGGTGAATATTGCTTTTTTTAAGTTGTTTGATATGTTGTTCAGTCTTCAGGAGCATTTTTTTTTTTTAAATCATTAGTTCTGTGATATAGTTCTGTGATTTTTCGTATAGTACAGACTCCTCCCCCTACGACACCCGCTTCCTGGAGCTGGTGCGGCCCAGGCTGGCGGTGCTGGAGCGGCGGGAGAGGACGGGCGTGGCGGAGGTCGGGGACGTCTCGTTAGGACAGCCGTGCTGGAGCAAAATGTCCATGCAGCCTTTGCTCCCGTTCTTCCTCGCCATCATCATGGGCGTCTGGCCTTGGCCGTCCTTCGCTTTCACGTCGATCCCGTACTGCAGAGGAGAGAGAAGACTCAGAATGAGATGATTCATGGAGGGAATGTTGTTCACAGGTAGAACAGTGAGAGCTGTTAGCATAGATATATATAAAGACTAGATGTCTCGTCTACGTTGCCGGCCAACGGAGCTGGACGTCACCCCATATGGCGGCCATCTTGCCAGAGGTTGCTCGCTCAACTATAACATTGTGTTGGTAGTGGTAAACAACCATAACTTGCTCAATTTTCAACCGATTCTGAAACGGTCTGGTTTGTTATAAACTAGGGCTGGGCAAGTTAACTCGTTTTAATCGAGTTAACTCAAGTGATGAGTTAACTCGATTGTTTATCCGCCAATTATTTTCTTTTTTCCTGTTCTGCAGCAGTCAGCAACAGACTTTCACAAAATAAAAGCCTGACTTTCACAATAAAACAATAAATAATCAAACCTGAGTTAATGCGAGATAAAATAATTAATCGAGTTAACTCATCACTTGAGTTAACTCGATTGAAACGAGTTAACTTGCCCAGCCCTATTATAAACGTCAGAGATGTAGATATGACACTGCATACTTATGAATAATTATGTTATTTTCTAAAAAAATTAATAATTTATGCAGTGTCATATCTACATCTCTGACGTTTAAAACAAACCAGACCGTTTAAAAATCGGTTGAAAATTGAGCAAGTTATGGTTATTTACCAACACAATGTTATGGGTGAGCGAGCAACCTCTGGCAAGATGGCCGCCATGTGGTGACGTCCGGCTCCGTTGGCCGGCAACGCAGACGAGACATCTAGTCTTTATATATATCTATGGCTGTTAGACTCAAACCACTGAATTCAGGTCATCACCACGGAGGAGTTTCACCTACAGAGGCTGTGACGTCTCACTCGAGCTCGTTAACGGGAAACACAAATGCAACAGGGACAACACAACCTGTTTGTGGACACATGAGTCGAGTGAGTTGTCGTTTGTGAAAACCTGGTGAAGTCAGCTGCTGCTTTGAATGTGACGCTTGTTGATTTGAGACGTTACAGATGCTTGGAGAGAAAACACCTGAACCACAACACGTAAACAGAAAGTTTACACATCTTCTGCCGCAAACTAAAAACACACCTCTTCCAACTATACCTTGAAAAAAAAAAAAATTTAAATTAAAAAAAAAAATACTAACAACTTTTGAAACTAACAATTTAGTAGCACTTAAATGGCACTTACTTATAGCACTTTGTAGTTTTGCTTTATTTTTGAAGAAATTGTACTTTCTTGATTCTTGTTGTTCTGGGTTTGTTCCCTCGGGGTTGAATGCACCTATTGTAAGTCGCTTTGGATAAAAGCTAAATGAAATGAAATGTAATGTAACACACTTAATGGTCTTTTTGAAAACTTGCTCACAAACAAACAGCATTGAAAACAACTCCTTGGTGGACGTGATTAAATCCATCAGACGAAGAAGATTCTTATTGCATCTGCAAAACTAAAACACCAACCAGGGAAAGGAGATAATTCCAGGATCATAAAACTCAGGTTCACTGCTCATCTCTCGGTTTTTAATCTCCTCCACATCCTGTTTTATTCTGGAACCTTTACATTCTATTAAAGAGAGGCGGGACCCACCCAGACGAGCAGCTGAGTCATGACCACGTCCCCCAGGTGACAGGCGGCGTGCAGGGCCGTGCGCGGCGCGGAGGCGGAGCCAGGCGGATGAGCGTTGATCCACTCCTTGGTGCTGTGGGCGAGGAGCAGCAGCAGCCGGGGGAGGTCCCTCTCCGTCACCGCAGACAGGAGCCACACCGGGGGGCCGTCCTCGGGGGGGTGGGTCCCCGGGGTCGGCTGGAGGGGGGAGACAAACGCACGCTGCTCGTACTTCGCACGGATCCACGACTCTCGTCCCTCACTAGGAAAACAGACACACACACAGGAGACCTGGTGTCAGTTTGTGTTCACAACGCAACGCAGATGAGGATCTGATCTTCTCACAAAGAGAAATCTCAGCAGAAAGAAGACGACCACCATGTTTGTAGTTCTGATGACTAATCGAAAAGTTATGTAAACTTTCAATGAATCAACAAAATCTGATCAGTGAACATTTGTACCAAATATTAACGGATTCTCTCAAAGAGTTTTAACAGAACATGTTCAAGAGGCAAAAAGAACTTAGTCAGGTCCCAGTGAGTCTGACCTTTGACCTTTGACCTCCTTCTCTGAGTCAAATTGATGGTTTGTACCAAAGTTGAAGAAATTCCCTCGAGGTGTTTCTGAGATGTTCAAGAATTTGAGCTACATCACGGCTCTAGTTTCAACAATTCACGAGTTGAAACCTCTTTTTATCAGATCTCTGTGGGTTTTTAAACCAGTAGAACTGAAGCTGATGGACTTCATTCTCTTTGCCAGTCGGGAGATTGTCATACGAAGACAAAATGCTGTAAAAAGCAGTAAATGCACAAATGTTCAGGACTATTTACAACACGTGGAAGTTCAATGTGAATCGTAACGTCACAGATCAGCTGCAGTGTCAATAAAGAAGAAGCACAGGGAGAAGTGTGATGTTTCTACCTGGGTTCTGACCAGTGGAAAAGAGGCTTAATAGACTAATAGTTAAGAATAATAAGTAAAAAAAACATGTGAAAATCTCCTTTCACTGATCAGATCTCAAACAGATCCCCTCCCAGGTCCCAGGAGCTGAAAGCAGAGGTGGAACCCACCGGGTGGCGTTGGGCGTGGGCTTGGTTCTCCCCTGCGTGCAGCCCTCCCAGATGCTGTTGGCCATGTGGTTGCCGATGGAGGCCAGCACCTGCGTGAGCTCCGGGGGCCAGTCGTCCAGGTCCAGCGAGCGCACGCGGGACAGGTGAGTCCCCAGGTTCCGATGGATCCCCGAGCACTCGATGCAGATCAGCGCGCCCAGGTTGAGGCTGGCCCAGGTGGGATCTGCAGGGAGAGAGAGGAGGGGCGGCTTACAGGAAGTGGTTTCTCCTCATGGTGCTGGAGTGGTGCATCCAAACGGGTCCAGGACGAGAACCGAGTGGTGGAAATTCCTATTTCTTATTCTTTATGTTAAAGAGTAAATGGTGTTTTCCTAGTAGAGAAAGATGAATGGTTGACCTTTGTCTTCTACACACCAGGCGCTCAATCGCTCTGACGTGGAGGAATGTTCGTTGCCTCTAGGCCACTGGTTAAAAAACTTAACGTCAAGCTTGGCTCTTGAGAAGTTAACTTATGTAGTTAGGAAGAAAGCTTCTCAATTTGACTGTATCTGGGAGATGTTTTTGGACTTTGTTAAGAATGGTGACATTGAAGAGGCTTTGGAAATGTGAAGTGACTAATCTGTTGTGAGGAATGTGTGCTGTACTCTGTTCCATGTTTCTGACTTTGTATTTTATTAACTAAATTAGTATTTTCATTGTAATTTTTTGTCCTTGAATTGATCTTTTAAAACAAAAAGAGGGCTTTTCATGTTTCATGTACTTTTTACAGGTCTAAAGGTCTTTTCTAAATGCTGACCTTCAGATTTTATATGATTTTTTTTACGCCTGAAACAAAGATGGGTAACATTTACTCCAAGTTGCCTGCTATCTCTTTTTTTGTGTTTTAGATGATGTTTTAATCATAACTCAGCCATTTTTGTGATATTTGTATTATTTACTGACATTTTATACTGCCATAAAACTGTATAAAAACCAATAAATATATGTTTACATTTTTTTTTTTTAAATGGTGTTTTCAAGGGACACAGTTTTCTTTACAATCTTTTCTTTACAATTTTAGCTTTTAAGTTTGCCACTTAATGATCAGATCCATTTAGTCCCGCCCACTAGGAGGCCAGCAGTAACGCATCCTCTCCTGAAGTGGCCCACATCTGTTTGTTTTGCTGGTGAAAGCAGAGTTGTCAGTAGAGATTTATGGAGCAGGAACAAACATCGTGATGTGGGACTCGGCCTCAGGCTGTGAACGCTGCATGAAAACAGAAATGTGCATCTGGAGAGGAAGAGGTGTGGAACTCACTGGGCGCCTCACAGTCCACACACAGGCCGTTGCCCTTGGCGTTCCGGACGGCCTGAAGCGCCACGGCCTCGCTCTGACTGCTCCGACGGGCCTGAGCAATCACACAACAAACACACACTTCAATTAGTGTTCACAGGATCAGCAGATGATGAAGGAGAAGCAGAACATCATCATGTGATTTCTTATTTACTCGTCAGTGAATCAGATCTAAAGGCTGAAGACAAACTGTGAGAACGGAGAGCAGAATCTGGACGATACTTAAAGTTGATCACCTTTGTAACGTGAGAGTTACACAGTGTGTTCATGTCAGTGTCACACAGTGTGTTCATGTCAGTGTGTACCTTGTTCCTGCCGCTCTCACACGACTGCAGACTGGCCAGGATCTGGCTCTCGATGGCCGACACCCACGAGTCCCTGTCCTCCAGACTCTTGGCCTCGAAGTGCCACGTCTGTCCCGTGAAGGAAACCACGATGAAGTCTGCGTTCTCCTCGTCTGCAGGAGAAGAACAAACCCGGCTGAGACCTGATCGTGCTACACAAGCGACCAAGCTACCGGGGACGGCCATTTTGGATCTACAGTCAGAGGATCCGTTCACACCTGGTGTCGTGATGTGTCCTGAACGGAACCAGATCAGATCAAATAAACATGGACCTCACTTCTGTCCACGAAGACCAAATTTTTATGTTTTCACCAAGTGTGTGTGTGTGTGTGTGTGTGTGTGTGTGTGTGTGTGTGTGTGTGTGTGTGTGTGTGTAATACCAGGTGTGAACAGGATCGGTGAAATAAACACAAAAAATACAAATGTGACAAACAAACTAAATTGGACAGAAGGTGAAAACAGAAAAATCTTGTTATTACGATGAAAGTGAACAAATGAAGAACTGAGGATTCTGAGGATGAACGTATGAAAACAGAGACCGTGCGTTGATCTGCTCTCACTCGTTACCTGTCTTATTAATGTTTCTCAAGCTACCAAAGCTCTTTAATTTCCACATTTTACGTTTGGCTGCAGAGCGAGAGACAAGCAGAGGGGAAGAGAGAGAGAGAGAAGCACATGTTAGGAGGTGAAGAAGCTTTCAGAGGAAGACAAACACCTCGGCTGGATCCCGTCCTTACAGAGGAGAGAGGAGAGAAGGAATCAGAAACAGAAAAGTGACAATTAAAACTACTTTTGATCACATGTGGCGACAGAAGCATCAGATCCTCCTCTTCCTCCTCTTCCTCAAACATGCTCACAGGTTTCATTTAGAGTATTTTTGTTAATTTTCCTCATTCCTCATCGTCTGTGTGTGGACATGTAATCGTCGTCTATAGACAATCAGCATTAAGAGCTGTATTCGATGAAGAAGAAGAAGAAGAAGAAGAAGAACAAGAAGAAGAAGAAGAAGAAGGAGAAGAACAAGAAGAACAAGGAGAAGAAGGAGAAGAAGAAGAAGAAGACGTTACCTTCAGCCTGTCCCACGGCTGCGTCTCCTTTCTGGTTCATGCTCTTCTTCCTCCTGTTCTTCTTCCTGTCGCTCATGGGAGACGACTGTCCCACGTCCTTCCCGGAAAAAGGACAGGCCGTCCCTTCAAGGGCGTCTGACATCATAACAATGATGATGATGATGATGATGAGAAGGAGGAGGAAGAAGAAGAATACATTTTATTTGTAAATATTTGAACAATGCTTAAGGACACTTTTGCAGGTTTACAGAAAAACAGAAACAGACACACGTCGTATTAAACAGTAGAAACTGAATCCAGTTGTTTACAGAGGTTTTCACTTCCTGTTTACGTACCAACACTTTGTGCTTTGGTGGACAACGAGGACGAGCAGCGCTGGAGACCTCTGTCTCCACCTTGAGGCGACAGCCCCCCGGAGCGGTCCTCCACCACGGACAGGGTGGACGGACACAGCTGAGGGACTGAGGGACGAGAGGACCGAGAGTCAGTCACATTCACACTTTGTGTAGCCGAGCTGGTTGTAAACCTGTTGTGTTGTGGTCGTACCGGTGCTGGTGCTGTCGGCGGCCGGCGGCTCTTTGCTCAGCCCGTTCACCGGAGGCAGGAGGCCGGGGGCCGCAGGGGGGGGGAGCGTGGGAGCCACCGCCCGCGGAGGACGTTTCCCGGGAACTTTAACCGTCACACGAAGCAGGTCGATGTCCTTTCCGTGGACATTCTGTGTGTAATCCTGAAGGAAACAGAAAACACTGACTTCAACATCGAAGAGATCGGAGGTTTTCCAGACGTTTTTATAGATTTCTCAGAGAATAATTCAAGAATCTTGATATTTATGTGTGAGTGTAGTTTGGTGCAGATCAAAATAGAAATCTGGATCTGGTGAATTTAAATATGGTTTCATAGGACGACTGTTGGGATCTGGTGCAGGTTCAGTGTCTGATTCTTAGTTTGGAGGATCACGCGGTGGAAGCAGCTGTTACATACAACACATGGACAAAATCTTTTCTCTGCAGCATTTGATGAAACTTAATGACAAATTTATCACTGAATGTTCATAATGATGTAGTGACATCTAGTGGTGAGGGTGCATGTTGCAGCTGAACACCCCTCACCTCACCCCCCCTCTCCCCAAACCAGAGAGTGAACCTGTGGTGGCTTCCGTTGTCATAACAACTTAAAAGGTTTAGTTTGTCCAGTCTGTTTAAAAAAAACATGGCCGCCTCCGTAGAGAGGACCCGCTCCGGATGTAAATATAAAGTATTTAAATCACCAGGATTCTTTGGCGGTGTGGCCTAGGGGGTACAGTGGGCGTTCTCCAACAAGAAGGTTGCCAGTTCAATCCCCACTCTTCCCCATCTGCATGCTGAAGTGTCCTTGGCAAGATATTGAACCCCTAAATGGCCCCTCATAAATGTTGAGTGTACTAAAAATGTAAGTCGCTACATGACATGTAATATATTAAATTCCTTTAACCTAAATCTAACACACTGGACCTTTGAGTTTGGCTGTTTGAGACGAACGTGGTTTGCTCTGAACCACTGAGGTGAAGTCTGAAGTCTAACATCTGCACAGTGAGAACCTCGGTGAGTTCTGCTGCTGTTCTCTTACGCTGGAGCTGGAGTGGTACGACAGCGAGCCGCTGCTGGTCAGGGTCACGTACTTCTTCTTCCACTCCTTGTTCAGAGAGCTTCCACTCCTCTTCCACAGGATGCTCTGTGGAGAACAAACACCAAGGTCATTTAACCGGCCTAAATATAGAGTCGACATCAGAGAGCGGCTCTTCAAAGTGCAGCGGCAGCTGAAAGCACAATATTAATATAACACCCCTGAGGAAGCGTGAACAGCATCAAATAAGAGACTTTTTTTGTGTGCTGCTTATGTAAGAAGTAATAAATAGAGAAGAGCATCTTTGTTCCACCTGAAGAAGAAATCAGAACATTACTGAACCAGCTTGGTGAAGATCCTGTTTATCGGTTTCACTGTTTGTAACGTGAGAGACGATCGAATACTGAGGATACGATACGAGACGCAATGTAATACGATACCATGGGATAAGATATAAGTCGATAAGACAAGATTTGATATGATACGATAGCATAAGATACAATAAGATAAGATGGGCTGCGATATACGATACTTGATTCTACAACATAAGATAAGTAACGATACGAGTCGATGAGATATGAAAATAAACGAGAGAACAAGTGAAAGCTCCCAAAATAAGAAAATAAGCCCCAGAATGTAGTGGAGTGAAAATAACTACCAGATATTTTCCAAATCTTGAAATCTCTGTTTTTGGATGTAATGTCAAATTAGAGATGAGTTTTAAGAATCATATTTTAAGTTTAATCTAAACATCAAATTCCTTTACATTAAACTAAAATACTTTGTATTCATACATCTCAAGTCCGGTTGTCATATATGCAAAGGTGGAAAGTAACTTTACTCAAGTAGTATTTCTGAGTTATAGAGTAATTTCCTGAAGTATCACCCTTTTATTTTCACTTCACTACATTCATTCATTCACACATTGGAATAAATACAGAGGAGGAAAGACAGAGGAGACTTGAAATTAAGATTAAGATGCATTTATTTATGAATTGTGTCAAACCAAAGTTTTTTAGTGTAAAGTCAAATTAAAGTCTTAAGTTTTCCCTCTGATTTAAACCCGGACTTAGTAACTGGAGTAAATCGTCCAAGAAAATACAGAGAATATGAAAATAATTTACACTTTGAACGACACATTGAAATATCACCCATACGAGTAAAGTTCAGTAGCACAAGGATGTAAACTGTATTTGTGTTTTATGTCTAAGGAGATATGGAAATAGATGAACATATATATATATATAAATGCATTTATAGACTGTCGAGAGGTATATAGGCACTAGGACAAGTGTAGTACACAATATGAGTACAAGTATAAAAATGGTAGTAAGTTAGTAAGTAGAAACCTGTTTGATGGGAACCCCCCGGGCGCCGCTCTGGTCTCCTTTAGCGTCGGCAGCTTTCTTATCCGAGTCGCGGTTCTGAAACAAACAGAAACAAACATGAGAGAGAGAGAGAGAGAGAGAGAGAGAGAGAGAGAGAGAGAGAGAGAGAGAGAGAGAGAGAGAGAGAGAGAGTCCGGGGGGGGGGGTGAGCGGAGTGAGGTGATGGTGACGGGAACACGAGGAGTGAGACCACTGACCTTGAAGAGGGAGGGGCGTCTCGGGATGCCCTTCAGCGCCCGGGAGTTGACGCTGCCCCCCCCCTCGCCCTGTGCCACCCGCAGCTCTCGGTGACTCACCACGGGGGTGGAGGGGAGGGAGTAGGCGTAACCGCCACTGCTGCTGGGGCCGTTACAGGTCTGAGAGGTCAGAGGTCAGGATGGAGAGGGAGGGGTGGAGGTGAGAGGGAGGAGACAGACAGAGCGGGGGGGGAGGGAGGAGATGAAATGAGTCAAACAGCAGGTGAGCGTGGACAGAACGAGACGATGAGATGATCATGGAGCTGAGAGATGGAAGAGGAGCCA
The DNA here is from genome assembly GCF_963576545.1 of Limanda limanda. NCBI lineage: Eukaryota > Metazoa > Chordata > Actinopteri > Pleuronectiformes > Pleuronectidae > Limanda > Limanda limanda. Next base: position 3,319,115 of record NC_083642.1, on the reverse strand, counting down.
CCTGGTGGTGACTTCTAGCATTACACTTCAGTTTGATGGACGACTTTAACTTTCTGATGCGTGAAGCTGATCTGCAGCCGAACGCTACACAACCAGAACGCTACACAACCAGAACGCTACACAACCAGAACGCTACACGACCAGAACGCTACACGACCACAACGCTACACGCCCAGAACGCTACACGCCCAGAACGCTACACGACCAGAACGCTACACAACCAGAACGCTACACAACCAGAACGCTACACAACCAGAACGCTACACGAACAGAACGCTACACGAACAGAACGCTACACAAACAGAACGCTACACGACCACAACGCTACACAACCAGAACGCTACACAACCAGAACGCTACACAACCAGAACGCTACACGAACAGAACGCTACACGAACAGAACGCTACACAAACAGAACGCTACACGACCACAACGCTACACGCCCAGAACGCTACACGACCAGAACGCTACACAACCAGAACGCTACACAACCAGAACGCTACACAACCAGAACGCTACACAACCAGAACGCTACACGAACAGAACGCTACACGAACAGAACGCTACACGAACAGAACGCTACACAAACAGAACGCTACACGACCACAACGCTACACGCCCACAACGTTACACGACCAGAACGCTACACAACCAGAACGCTACACGACCAGAACGCTACACGACCAGAACGCTACACGACCAGAACGCTACACGACCAGAACGCTACACGACCAGAACGCTACACGACCAGAACGCTACACGACCAGAACGCTACACGACCACAACGCTACACGACCACAACGCTACACGACCACAACGCTACACGACCAGAACGCTACACGACCAGAACGCTACACAACCAGAACGCTACACAACCAGAACGCTACACAACCAGAACGCTACACAACCAGAACGCTACACGAACAGAACGCTACACGAACAGAACGCTACACGAACAGAACGCTACACGACCAGAACGCTACACGACCAGAACGCTACACGACCAGAACGCTACACGACCAGAACGCTACACGACCAGAACGCTACACGACCACAACGCTACACGACCACAACGCTACACGCCCAGAACGCTACACGACCAGAACGCTACACAACCAGAACGCTACACAACCAGAACGCTACACAACCAGAACGCTACACAACCAGAACGCTACACGAACAGAACGCTACACGAACAGAACGCTACACGAACAGAACGCTACACAAACAGAACGCTACACGACCACAACGCTACACGCCCACAACGTTACACGACCAGAACGCTACACGACCAGAACGCTACACGACCAGAACGCTACACGACCAGAACGCTACACGACCAGAACGCTACACGACCACAACGCTACACGACCACAACGCTACACGACCACAACGCTACACGACCACAACGCTACACGACCACAACGCTACACGACCACAACGCTACACGCCCAGAACGCTACACGCCCAGAACGCTACACGACCAGAACGCTTCACGACCAGAACGCTACACAACCAGAACGCTACACAACCAGAACGCTACACGAACAGAACGCTACACGAACAGAACGCTACACAAACAGAACGCTACACGACCACAACGCTACACGACCAGAACGCTACACAACCAGAACGCTACACAACCAGAACGCTACACAACCAGAACGCTACACAACCAGAACGCTACACGAACAGAACGCTACACGAACAGAACGCTACACGACCAGAACGCTACACGACCAGAACGCTACACGACCACAACGCCACACGACCAGAACGCCACACGAACAGAACGCTACACGAACAGAACGCTACACAACCAGAGCGCTACACAACCAGAACGCTACACGACCAGAACGCTACACGACCAGAACGCTACACGACCAGAACGCTACACGACCAGAACGCTACGCGACCAGAACGCTACACGACCAGAACGCTTCACGACCAGAACGCTACACAACCAGAACGCTACACGAACAGAACGCTACACGACCAGAACGCTACACGACCAGACGCTACACAACCAGAACGCTACACAACCAGAACGCTACACAACCAGAACGCTACACGACCAGAAGCCACACAACCACAACGCTACACAACCACAACTGACAGAATTCTAAACAAATAAAGATAGAAGCATTTCAAATTATATTTGTACTCTTAACAATAAAGATAGGAGTAGTTCTAGCTAGATATTATGCCTTCATACAAATGATTTTAATAACTGTTGCTGCTTGGTGTTAATAATGAATCTTTTAATTGTTCTAAATTCTTACTTCTGATATTAAAGGCTTATTCCCTTCGCTGCACTCAACATCAGACAGAGTTCATGGAACTGTTCCTTCAGAGGCAAAGTCAGTATGACAATGTTTGGGTTCAGTTGTTTTGAATGTTTTCACAAACATGATATTGTTTTGATATAGCAGAAAATAATATTCTGTGGCTGTCATGGCATCTGCTGGTTCAAGGCCTTTCATGAGGTGAACAGGTTGCCGAGCAACTCTAGCGTCATTGGGAGTGGCTTCTTGTCACTTCCAAATGCCAGGAGGACGGCCTACGCGTGCTCACTTCCGAGGAGGAGGAACGAAGATCTACTGTTATGATATGTACCTGTCCCGGCAGCGAGGCGGACCCCGGCGTGGAGCCCCCCGAGTGACTGGGCGAGTTGGGGAGGGACTTGCAGGCCAGCAGCGCCGCCTGCTTCTTCTGAGCCACGATCTTCTGAGCGGCTGGAAAACACATGGAACTGTTCAGTGACCTTCAGTGACCTTCAGTGACCTTCAGTGACCTTCAGTCCTCGTGTGGAGCGAAAGAGAACCTGAGAGAACTCACCCTCTGAAAACACGCGGTCCACGTTGAACCCGTAGGTGGCGCAGGTCTCGTAGAACAGCGAGTGGCGCACGTCCACGCACAGCTGGCGAGCGCGCTGGTCCTCGATCACACGAGGGTTCGAGCTGCTGATCTTATCTGAGAGAAGAAGAGGAGGAGAAACTCTGAGGTCAGACTGAGGAGCTAAACAACAGCGAGAGAAACTTGTTAACTTTATTCTGTACTTTAAAGATCTCATGATAACTTATATCAAATCAACTTAATTTAATGAAACGCTTTGGTCCCTTTTAAGTGCAACATTTTTAAAGCTTAAATGACGAGTTCAGTTTGATACGTGTCATTTACATCCATCAGTTAACTCATGGACTAATTCAAGAAATGTCTGTGTGTGTGTCTGTGTGTCTCTGTGTGTGTGTCTGTGTGCCTGACTGTCTGTGTGTCTGTGGGTTTGTGTGTCTGACTGTCTGTGGGTTTGTGTGTCTGTGTGTTTGTGTGTCTGACTGTTTGTGTGTCTGTGTGTTTGTGTGTTTGTGTGTCTGTGTGTCTGTGTGTGTCTGTGTGTGTCTGGTCTGTGTGTCTGTGTGTGTGTGTGTGTGTGTGGGTGTGTGTGTGTGTCTGACTGTCTATGTGTTTGTGTGTTTGTGTGTCTGTGTGTCTGTGTGTGTGTGTGTGTGTGTGTGTGTGTGTGTGTGTGTGTGTGTGTGTGTGTGTGTGTGTGTGTGTGTGTGGGTGTGTCTGTCTGTCTGTGTGTCTGTGTGTCTGTGTGTGTGTCTGTCTGTGTGTCTGTCTGTTTGTGTGTCTGTCTGTCTGTGTGTTTGTGTGTGTGTCTGTCTGTGTGACTGTCTGTCTGTTTGTCTGTGTGTGTGTGTGTGTGTCTGTATGTCTGTGGGTCTGTGTGAGTGTGTCTGTTGGTCTGTGTGTGTCTGTATGTGTGTCTGTCTGTGTGTGTCTGTGTGTGTTTGTGTCTGTGTGTCTGGGGGTCTGTGTGAGTGTGTCTGTTGGTCTGTGTGTGTGTGTGTCTGTGTGTGTGTCTGTGTGTGTGTCTGTGTGTGTTTGTGTGTGTTTGTGTCTGTGTGTGTGTCTGTGTGTGTCTGTGTGTGTGTGTGTCTGTTGGTCTGTGTGTGTCTGTTGGTCTGTTTTTTGAACACTTTGTGCTCCTGACTGGTTTCCAGTGAACACTTTGTGCTGCTGACTGGTTTCCAGTGAACACTTTGTGTCCCTGACTGGTTTCCAGTGAACACTTTGTGCTCCTGACTGGTTTCCAGTGAACACTTTGTGCTGCTGACTGGTTTCCAGTGAACACTTTGTGCTGCTGACTGGTTTCCAGTGAACACTTTGTGCTGCTGACTGGTTTCCAGTGAACACTTTGTGTCCCTGACTGGTTTCCAGTGAACACTTTGTGCTCCTGACTGGTTTCCAGTGAACACTTTCTGCTCCTGACTGGTTTCCAGTGAACACTTTGTGCTCCTGACTGGTTTCCAGTGAACACTTTGTGCTCCTGACTGGTTTCCAGTGAACACTTTGTGTCCCTGACTGGTTTCCAGTGAACACTTTGTGCTCCTGACTGGTTTCCAGTGAACACTTTCTGCTCCTGACTGGTTTCCAGTGAACACTTTGTGCTCCTGACTGGTTTCCAGTGAACACTTTGTGCTCCTGACTGGTTTCCAGTGAACACTTTGTGCTGCTGACTGGTTTCCAGTGAACACTTTGTGCTCCTGACTGGTTTCCAGTGAACACTTTGTGCTGCTGACTGGTTTCCAGTGAACACTTTGTGCTCCTGACTGGTTTCCAGTGAACAGTTTGTGCTCCTGACTGGTTTCCAGTGAACACTTTGTGCTCCTGACTGGTTTCCAGTGAACACTTTGTGTCCCTGACTGGTTTCCAGTGAACACTTTGTGCTCCTGACTGGTTTCCAGTGAACACTTTCTGCTCCTGACTGGTTTCCAGTGAACACTTTGTGCTCCTGACTGGTTTCCAGTGAACACTTTGTGCTGCTGACTGGTTTCCAGTGAACACTTTGTGCTCCTGACTGGTTTCCAGTGAACACTTTGTGCTCCTGACTGGTTTCCAGTGAACAGTTTGTGCTCCTGGCTGGTTTCCAGTGAACACTTTGTGCTCATGACTGGTTTCCAGTGAACACTTTGTGCTCCTGACTGGTTTCCAGTGAACACTTTGTGCTCCTGACTGGTTTCCAGTGAACAGTTTGTGCTCCTGGCTGGTTTCCAGTGAACACTTTGTGCTCATGACTGGTTTCCAGTGAACACTTTGTGCTCCTGACTGGTTTCCAGTGAACACTTTGTGCTCCTGACTGGTTTCCAGTGAACACTTTGTGCTCCTGACTGGTTTCCAGTGAACACTTTGTGCCCCTGACTGGTTTCCAGTGAACAGTTTGTGCTCCTGACTGGTTTCCAGTGAACACTTTGTGCTGCTGACTGGTTTCCAGTGAACACTTTGTGTCCCTGACTGGTTTCCAGTGAACACTTTGTGCTCCTGACTGGTTTCCAGTGAACACTTTCTGCTCCTGACTGGTTTCCAGTGAACACTTTGTGCTCCTGACTGGTTTCCAGTGAACACTTTGTGCTCCTGACTGGTTTCCAGTGAACACTTTGTGTCCCTGACTGGTTTCCAGTGAACACTTTGTGCTCCTGACTGGTTTCCAGTGAACACTTTCTGCTCCTGACTGGTTTCCAGTGAACACTTTGTGCTCCTGACTGGTTTCCAGTGAACACTTTGTGCTCCTGACTGGTTTCCAGTGAACACTTTGTGCTGCTGACTGGTTTCCAGTGAACACTTTGTGCTCCTGACTGGTTTCCAGTGAACACTTTGTGCTGCTGACTGGTTTCCAGTGAACACTTTGTGCTCCTGACTGGTTTCCAGTGAACAGTTTGTGCTCCTGACTGGTTTCCAGTGAACACTTTGTGCTCCTGACTGGTTTCCAGTGAACACTTTGTGTCCCTGACTGGTTTCCAGTGAACACTTTGTGCTCCTGACTGGTTTCCAGTGAACACTTTCTGCTCCTGACTGGTTTCCAGTGAACACTTTGTGCTCCTGACTGGTTTCCAGTGAACACTTTGTGCTGCTGACTGGTTTCCAGTGAACACTTTGTGCTCCTGACTGGTTTCCAGTGAACACTTTGTGCTCCTGACTGGTTTCCAGTGAACAGTTTGTGCTCCTGGCTGGTTTCCAGTGAACACTTTGTGCTCATGACTGGTTTCCAGTGAACACTTTGTGCTCCTGACTGGTTTCCAGTGAACACTTTGTGCTCCTGACTGGTTTCCAGTGAACAGTTTGTGCTCCTGGCTGGTTTCCAGTGAACACTTTGTGCTCATGACTGGTTTCCAGTGAACACTTTGTGCTCCTGACTGGTTTCCAGTGAACACTTTGTGCTCCTGACTGGTTTCCAGTGAACACTTTGTGCTCCTGACTGGTTTCCAGTGAACACTTTGTGCCCCTGACTGGTTTCCAGTGAACAGTTTGTGCTCCTGACTGGTTTCCAGTGAACCGACCTTGCGTCCCGACCACGATGAGCGGCAGGTCCGAGCGGAAGGTGCTGAGCTGGCTGTAGAGCTGGTACAGGTCCTTGAAGCTGGCCTCGTTCTCCAGACTGAAGACCAGGATCACGGCGTCGACCCAGCTGCAGAACTGAAGGGGGGGAGAGGGGGGGTAGAGGGGGGGGGGGGGTGTTAGCTCCCAGTGCTCAGGCCTGATGGACGATGACACAGACTCACTCTGAGTAAAGCACCTGAGCATCCGGTGGTCCGGCCTCCTCCCGGATCAGCAGCAGGTGACTCTGTCCGTCCACCAGCATTTCCTTCTTGTACCTGCCGCCTGACAAACACACAACCAGCAGCTGGTGACTCACACGTCTCTGGACATCACGCACATCACATCTGATATCACAACCTGTGTGTGATCAGCTTCTCACCATCGGTCTTCTCTAGAGCAACGTAGCTGCCTGTGATGTATTTGTTCACCAGCGCTGACTTTCCGCTTTTCAGACTTCCCAGAATGCCCTGCGAAGCAGGAAGGAAACACACACGTTTTAAATATAACTTAATACACTTTTTAGTTCCTCCATCAATTATGTTTTTGTTCCTGTTGGTTCTTATCAGATAGATTCTACATTTCTGCTCATGGACTGATGTGATGGAAGAAGAACTCAGATCTTTTACTTACTATAAAAGAAGAAAATGTATTTGAATACTTAAAAATAAAAGTTCTTCTAATGTGCTTTATTATAGAATATGCGTAATAAACCATTGAGGTTGTTTTCCTCTGATTATGATCCAGAGTTCATTTTTAATCTGCAGCTTCAGGTGGATTCTCTCACTGAACTTTACCCTCAGATGTTTCACTCACTATCTCTCAGATAAGAGACGACGGCCACACCTCAGCATTCCATAAGGTCACAGTCACATTATCTCTGCTTATTTTATCATTATTACAATAAGGTTTATTTACTTTACGAGTTTTATCTGTAAGATAAGAGAATCACGGCTCATAATCTAAACCGTCAAATGAATGTGATTCGGGAGAAAAGCCCCAGAATGTAGTGGAGTGAAAAGAACTACCAGATATTTTCCAAATCTAGAAATCTCGGTTTTTGGATGTACCGTCAAAATAATGTTGAATCATAATTTAACTTTAATTTAAACATCAAATTCCTTTACATTAAACTCAAATACTTTGTATTCATACATCTCAAGTCCGGTTGATATATATATGTGAAGGTGTAAAGTAAGTATTTTTGAGTTATGAGTAATTTCCTGAAGTATCACCCTTTTATTTTTACTTCACTACATTCATTCATTCACACATTGGAATAAATGCAGAGGAGTAAAGACAGAGGAGACTTGAAATGTGTGAATCCAAAGTTTTAGTGTGTAAATTAAAGTCTAAAGTTTCCCCTCTGATTAGAACCCGGACTGAGTAACAGAGTGACTCCTCCTGCTTCCTGTCTCCAGGTGAGGAGCAGTGTCGGGGGGGCAGGACTCTTCTCACCAGCCTCAGCTCGGGGATGGATCTGCTCAGCGTCCACTCCTGGCTGTTGGCGATGTTCACTGGAGGGAGACGGACAGAGAGAGAGAGAGAGAGAGAGAGAGAGAGAGAGTGAGACACAGATCCATCACTGAGCCGGTGAGCGGTGGAAACATGTGGGAGAGAGAGAGAGAGAGAGAGAGAGAGGAATCCACCGCTGCACCCGGGCGTCTTAATGAATCCAACCTTTCAGTCACACCGGGGATCTAACGCGCGGCAGCCACACCACTCGTTATCCACTTAGCTCCCCACTGACCAGCAGCTGTGTGCCAGGGCCTGGGGGGGGGCTCAAAGCCTGAGGACCGGGGGGGCTGGAGGGGAAAAAGGTCGTCTCCAACCAGACAAGCTCTGCTACTGGATCCATATTCCATCTTGTTTGTGATATTTGAACCCAGAGACCGAGCATCCTCCTCCTCCTCCCTTCATCTTCCCTCCCTTCTCTTTCAGTTTGCTTCACACGTCTTTCAACCAAATACAAATATGGATCCGGTGAATTTAAATATGGTTTTAAAAGGAGGCAGCTGGGTCTTAATGGAGTTCTCAGCTCTCCGAGTCCTTCTAGTTGAATTTAGAATATAGGACAAGATGGAGAATACCCCTCATACGTTTGAAGATCTTCTGCAAAAATCTAATTTACCAACCACAAGTAGATGCTATCAGGTGTGAGCGGTTACCAGCGGAAAATATATAATGGATTTCATGAGAGCAGGCGCTCAGTTTGAGCACAAGCAGATCAGATCGAGGAGGGACATGTGAGTGAGAGCATTAACAGATCTGAGCCTGAAATCAATACGATAACAAGACAAGATAAAGAGAGAGGAGAAAAATCCCACATGTGTGTTTCATGGAGACACACAGCTACAGCTTCAGAGGAGTGAGGTCAGAGGTCAGAGACACGCCGCTGCCACTTTATTAGGAACAACCATGGATAACAGGGTAAAGGGCAGAGGACGTCACACCTTGTTAAAGCCTACAAATAAAATGTGATTTATTTGATTGATTAAACTGATGCACTCACATCGACTCAAATATTTGTTTCTCCTTCAAACTGATTCACAGAGAAGCTCATGACACTTTCTGATGATTTCTGTTATGAAGCTTAGCCTCACTGATATTAAAGCAAAGGACAATATAACAGAAAAACTATTAAAGGTATTTGGTCATAAATCAAAGTCCTGGTCAGTCTTCTCTCATGTTAGATTATAACACTCGTCTCTTGGGTGTCTGCAGTGAATACAGCAGCAGCTCGACTCTCACTGGAAACAGAAGGTTTGACCTCTAGCCGTCAGATTCAGGATCGATTTTGAGCCTTAATTGCTTGTTTTTAAGATTTGTAACTTTCTCCAGTTGATCTTTTGCACCCTCGTCCTCCAGATTCTTGTGGATGTCCTGAGAGCTGGGATGTAAACCAGAGGTGACTCTGCAGCGGCTCCGTCTAATCTCTGGAACAGCTTCAGAGACGTATAATCCGTTTCTAGAGAGCCACTGCTTCTCATCGGCTTTCAATGCAACTGGAGTCTGACACCTTGATTTCAATCTGTTCTGCAGCATTTACATTCTCAAGCATTTATGATGTTTGACGTTTTCTTGCATTTGTATTTTCGAAAATCTAAATGATTTAAGAAAGATGAGAATAATATCAGTTATCACAATAATCAATCCTTTCTGTGACAATATATCGTCCAACAGAATGTGTAATGATCACAGGCCCTTCTTAAACATTTTCAATACTGCACCAAGTGAGAGGTTTACAGCTTTAGCTCTTTGTGAATCTCTTTATGATCCAAGCAGAACTGGAACTGAACCCTGAAATATCCTCAACGAATCAAATCAAATCAGAATTCGGATCGAGAACCTCGTGAATCTGATTTGAATCGAGGAGGAACATCACTGTGTTCACCGTCCAGTGGCTGCTGAGAGATTTCACTCAAACCAGGAACATGAACATGATACTGGCACCGGGGGGGGGGGGGGGGGACAGCCGATCATTACAGTAAGTATAGGATTCATCATCTGGAAACCAGGACTGTCTGTGCACTCTTTAATGACAAATGGCTGCTGAATAATTTCAGTGGAGGACAACCGAACCAGACGTGGTGTCCGTCCTGTGATGGACACACAACCTCGTCCCTCGTCCTCCAGGAATTAACTGGAGCTGAATCTGTGGAGCGTCCGGGCGAAGCTGCACAGATGCTTCATGAGAGAGGGAGTTAAAAAAAAAAACAGAGGCTTATATACGAGCTTGAGCCTGGGAGGGAAAAAGAGCAACTCCTACCACACACACACACACACACAGACTAACACACAGACTAACACATACAGGGACACACACATGGGTCCATCTTGTCTGTCTTCCTGAGTCAAAGCCTCTTTATGGACGGACAGTGTGATCCTTCTGCTGCCTCCACACACACACACACACACACACACACACACACACACACACACACACACACACACACACACACAGACAGACACACACACACATCTCCACAGAAGCCAATTATCTTCCCTCCCTGCTCCGGACCAATCACATGAGATCCTCAGTCTGTGGCGTGAAGAATCTGAAACCGACTTAATTTCCTTTTCTAACTTCATTCTGTGTCTTTTCTTTTCTGAGCAGAGTCGTCGTCACGGCGATGTGTCAACGCCCGGACACACACGTATTCACACAAACACTCACACGTACACACCCCTCCATTTCCACCCCCCCCCCCCCCCTCGTTTCATCAGACTCTGCCTCAGTGGCAGCGGCAGAAGCAGCAGTTCTACCGGTTGCCATGGCAACACTTCCTCCTGCCCTGAGTGTGCGCGTGGGTGTGCACGTGTGTGAGTATGGTTGTGTGTATGTGTGGCTGTGTGTGAGTGGCTGTGTGTGTGTCTGTGTGTGTGTGTGTGTAGTGTGTAGTGTGTAGTCGTCGGGCCCACAGTCTCACTACTGGAGTGAACCCACAGTGTGTTGCGTGTGTGTAGCAGTGTGAATACACAATGAATGAATGAACATATAAACCACACGCTGCAGCCACGGCAACCGACCCACAGTCACGCTCCTGTTTGCTGCTGGATTCAAACGAAACGCTTGGCAGGGACGGAGACAAGGGGGGGGTTGTGGGTGTGGGGGGGGGGGGGGACGTGTAGTGGGCGGAATATCAAAGACGTGGATTAGAAATGTTCTTCCCTTTTTGATGTGGGTGAACAAATATGGTTTCACGCCGTCTCCTTCACTCACAGAGCGTCGCAATCCACCTCGGCTTCATTATGAGATTTAAAGCCATGCTGGGAACGCTGTTTAAGTGTGTGTGTGTGTGTGTGTGTGTGTGTGTGTGTGTGTGTGTGTGTGTGTGTGTGTGTGTGTGTGTGTGTGTGTGAGTGCAGAGATTAGCCCTCCAGCCATGTGAAATCGGCCCGGCGCTCTGAGGGGAATTAGATTAAGAGCGTCCGAGACGATTCTATTGTCGGTCTTCACATCAAACAACATCATCCGTCACCAGTTTGCAGTCGCACACGCTTTAAGGAAAATGTTTCTCGACGTGTAACACAATTTGAATATATTTTTCAGTGTGTGTGGGGGGGCTCAGAGCGGATCAACCCCACCCAACGCCTCTGCACCGACCAGGTGGCAGCTCCGGGGGTAATTGTTTTGGCAAAGACCTGAAGACAGACTGAAAACGGTCTGTTGTCATGTCAACACGGAGGCTGGGGTTGACAGGGGAGTTGTGTGTCTGTGTGCGTTTGTGACCTCTTACCTTCCTCCTCGCTGGAGTCCCTCTGTATGTAGACAGGGGGCGCTGTGGAGGAGGAGGAGCCCACCGGCCCGGAGCTGCTCTTGGTGAAGATGCCGCTGATGAACTTGAGCATCTTGCGGTCCTTGGCGGAGGCGCGCTGGCCCGGCTGCGCCTGCTGGACCAGACCCAGGTCCTCAGAGAGACTGTTCAGGTCGCTGTTGTCCAACGTGCGGCTCTTCCCTTTGCGGGTGGGCTTGGACCCCATGTCGGCCGGGGAGGGCAGAGAGGTGGACCCGGCCTTCAGTCGGTCCTTCCTGGGGATGTCTCTCATCACCGCAGCCAGGCCGCCTCCCACCTCCAGAGGTATCCCAGCGTGAGCCTGGTCCCGCAGGTCCCTCCAGTCCTCGGGCCGGCTGGCCTCGGCCCAGGAGGCCCGGCAGGGGCCCGGGGAACGGGTGGGCACCCGGCAGTCCTTGCGGTCCAGGCTCTGGGCCGAGGTGGGGCTGCGCTCTCGGCCGTCCCTGGAGTCCCGGCCTCGGGTGGCCACGCTGCTGTGAGACTTCAGGAGGCTGACGGGCCGCTGACCCGCCGGACGGAGAGGGAGGCTGGTCCTGGTCGGGGTGCGGCTGGGCTCCAGGTGCACCCCCGCTGGTGGTGTGGTGGTGATGGAGGGAGAGCGGCACTGCTTGGCCTCTGGAGTGGGAAGAGTCGTCTCAACTCTGAAGTCAGACCTGGTGGTGTGAGGAGTCTCAGCCGGTGAGGGGATGGAGAGACTGGACGGAGGCTTCTCACCTCCTTCACCCGGGACGTCCACGGAGCTGAGGAGGTTCCTCTCTCCATCATCAACCGCCTTCACACCTGCAGCCTCCTCGGCTCCCTGTGGTGGTCCTGGAATCCCTCCGGCTCCGTTCTCGGCTCCACCTTCAGCCTCCACCCTCACCCCGGCCTCCTCCTGCTCCTCTGCCCTTCCTCCTGACCCGGCCTCCACCTCCTTCCCCTGGCTGCTGTTCTTGGCCTCTCCTCCATTCTCCTCCACCGCCTCTACCTTGACCAGGGTGAGGGAGATGAGGTAGGTGGTGCGTTGCTGCAGGGCGCCGCTCATGGGGTCAGGCGTCAGAGGACTCACAGCAGGTGAAGGGAACCAGACAGAATGAGAGAATCTGACGGCACGACGGAGGCAGGAAACTTACATGGAGGGAGATGAAGTTTCTCCTCAGAAGATCCAGCAGCAGCAGCAGCAGCAGAGCGGCGGCTGGTTTCATCCATCCCCCAAATCCCTGGGTCTTTGTTTCAAATGTTACTGTCAGGCACAGATTTCTTTGTTCGCCGTCATTTAAATTTTAATCTCGGGGAAAAGAAAATCCTGGATCCAAGAAGCTCTTTTGTTCCTAGAAAACACCCAAATTCAAAACCCTGCACACAGCTACTCAGACACAAGCATCTTCATTCTGGCGTCTGGAGCCTCCTCCTGCATGGGAATGATTTACTTGACCTTATTTGTATGTGCAGCAGCCACATCCTGTGTGTGGCACATCCTCTCCTCCTACTTCCAGAGCAGAAATCTTCATTCAATCCAGAATAACAACTTGTCCCGCATCATACGTCATCCATGCATCCAGTGACGAGCAGCAGCTGGGGGACGTGGAGACAGGTGAGGAAGACTTCTTCTTCTTCTTCTTCTTCTTCTTCTTCTGTGAATTCCTCAGGTTCACCCTCCGGATCATGGGCTCTCACTGCGAGCAGCACATGTGTGTGGACAGCAGCATCCATCCAGGGAGGCGGGAGAGGGGGAGGTGGGTGAGGGAGGAAGGAGGAGGAGGAGGAGGAGGAGGAGGAGGAGGAGGAGAAGCCAGAGGAGGAAGCCCGGGAGGAGATCTACAGATGTGTGGCCGAGTCAGGGCGCGTCCGGCCATCACGCTGTGTCCAGAGTCGCCTGCGTCCCGGAGGAAGAGGAGGAGGATGAAGAGGAGGATGATGATGAAGAGGAGGATGAAGAGGAGGAGAGTCACTCCTCCTGCATCTGAAGCTCACCGGCTCCGTCACACACGCTCACATGCCCCTCCTTGTTCCAACGAACAGTCCGCGCAGCACAGAAGGTTCCTGCTTCTCCTCCTCCCTCCTCTCCTCTCCTCTCTCACTCTGTGCACAGTCCCCGCTCTTTATTGCTCATCCCTCCCTTTCCCCTCCGTCTCCCAGGGAGGAGGGGGTGAGGCTGAATGATGGGAGACCGCAGGGAGAGAGAGACCAGTGGCAGGGGGGGGAGAGGAGAATGGTCAGCCAGGAGTGATGGACAGGAGGGGGAGAGAGAGAGAGAGAGAGAGAGAGAGAGAGAGAGAGAGAGAGAGAGAGAGAGAGAGAGAGAGAGAGAGAGAGAGGAGAGAGAGAGAGAGAGAGAGAGAGAGAGAGAGAGAGAGAGAGAGAGAGAGAGAGAGAGAGAGAGAGAGAGAGAGAGAGAGAGAGAACTGTTCCCTGTCTCATTTATACAGCTGCTGGTTTTTCATCAGGCTCATCCTTCTGGCTGTCTATGTATGTGTGTGTGTGTGTGTGTGTGTGTGTGTGTGTGTGTGTGTGTGTGTGTGTGTGCTTGTGGGTATGTGTGTGTGTCTGTGTGTGTGTGTGACTCTGTATGGCTCCTCCTCGGCAGGAGGCTTGGCTTGTTTGTTGCTAAGGTGTTACAATCTTCCCGGCTCTGGTGGCACAATCATCTCCTCCACGTCCTTCCTCCTCTTCCTCCTCCTCCTCTTCCTCCTCCTCCTCCTCCTATTCCTCCTCCTCCTCCTCTGTAATGCAATTGTTCCCAGGATCTCTGTATCAAAATGGTGTTTCCATGAGAGAGAGGCGAGTGTGTGTGTGTGTGTGTGTGTGTGTGTGTGTGTGTGTGTGTGTGTGTGTGTGTGTGTGTGTGTGTGTGTGTGTCTGTGTGTGTGTGTGTCGTACATGTGAGTGGAAGACGTTTCCTGTGAGTGTATTGATCTGTAGTCTATTGCCCACTATGGCCTGTGTTCATTAGCAGGAGTGGACTCGCAGCTGGGGGGGGGGGGGGGGGGAACCCGAGTGTGAGAGGACGGAGACGATCGGACATCGATACCTGGACCACAGAGGTCACAATGAATTAAACACACATATTACTATTTATGTAGAAATACAACAAACCCATGTAAATTACAACACTTCTACATTGTGACATGTTGTGTAGGAGAAGCTCGTCGATGACCGGTGGTGACACACAACACACAGCTGCTTTCCTTTAACACTTTATCTGGAAATAACTTTTGATTAATCAGTTCGTTCTTCAGTTCATAAAACCGTGAGGAAACTGAAAGATATGAACCAAAATGTCCTCGAGCATCAGAATTCACATAGTTCAACACTCAAAATATTCAAAATATTAGTTAAATATTCAATTTAACTAATTTCCAACTCAGTATCTCTATGTTCTCTATGTATGTTTCACCTCTGTCTGTTTGTGTGTCTGTGAACAACATCACCAGAAAACACCTGAACACGTGACCATGGAACCTGGCTGAGGGATGTGATCGTCGGGAAAGAACCTTTTAAATTTGGTTTCAGATTTGTATCAAGAATCAAGAGATTTTTTGTCACTTCCTTTATCGTTTCATGATACGAACGTGTCACCATTTCCCAGAGAATAATTTATGGAACCTGATAAAAGATAATCCGACACGTTTAGGGAACTGAAGTGTGTGAGTGAGTGGATTTAAGGGACTGTTGTAGTGCACCTGTGGTTTTGTGCTCCAGGTCCTGATCTTATGATTCAGTATCTGTTCTCTTTTGCTGTGTGACACACAAATTACTCTGTGACTTTTTCCTATTGTTTCCCTTCAATTTTTAATTTTCAAATCAAACAGCAGCTTTGAACTGTGCTTTAACAAGTGCTGCAAAATAAAGCTCATTATTGTTATTATTATGCTATTGTTGTTGTGTTGATATTACACTTGTAATAACTGTTATTATCCTCATCTTCTCATTTAACTTCTAGTCAGCTGATGAAAACAAAAGCAACTTTAATAGAGGAGGTGTTGCAGGTGTTCTGTGAGCGGCAGCAGAGACAGATATATAGATAGATAGATAGATAGATAGATAGATAGATAGATAGATAGATAGATAGATAGATAGATAGATAGATAGATAGATAGATAGATAGATAGATAGATAGATAGATAGATAGATAGATAGATAGATAGATAGATAGATAGATAGATAGATAGATAGATAGATAGATAGATAGATAGATAGATAGATAGATAGATAGATAGATAGATAGATAGATAGATAGATAGATAGATAGATAGATGTGTAGATAGATAGATAGATAGATAGATAGATAGATAGATAGATAGATAGATAGATAGATAGATAGATAGATAGATAGATAGATAGATAGATAGATAGATAGATAGATAGATAGATAGATAGATAGATAGATAGATAGATAGATAGATAGATAGATAGATAGATAGATAGATGTTTGGATAGATAGATAGATAGATAGATAGATAGATAGATAGATAGATAGATAGATAGATAGATAGATAGATAGATAGATAGATAGATAGATAGATAGATAGATAGATAGATAGATAGATAGATAGATAGATAGATAGATAGATAGATAGATAGATAGATAGATGGATGGATGGATGGATGGATGGATGGATGGATGGATGGATGGATAGATAGATAGATAGATAGATAGATAGATAGATAGATAGATGGATGATAGATAGATAGATAGATAGATAGATAGATAGATAGATAGATAGATAGATAGATAGATAGATAGATAGATAGATAGATAGATAGATAGATAGATAGATAGATAGATCGATCGATCGATCGATCGATAGATAGATAGATAGATAGATAGATAGATAGATAGATACATAGATAGATAGATAGATAGATAGATAGATAGATAGATAGATAGATAGATAGATAGATAGATAGATAGATAGATAGATAGATAGATAGATAGATAGATAGATAGATAGATAGATAGATAGATAGATAGATAGATAGATAGATAGATAGATAGATAGATAGATAGATAGATAGATAGATAGATAGATAGATACTTTATTAATCCCAAAGGGGAATATAGATCATCCAGTAGCTTATACACTTAAACACCTCACTGACATAAATCACATACGGAGAACATATTTACAGATACAGGAATGGAATGCAATGATGTGATTGTGTCAGTGTCCCGGGTGTTCTTGTGCTGCTGGAGTGGAAAGTACAAAAAAAAAAATATATATATGTATATAAAACAACAAAAATATATACATATATAAATATATACGAATATGTAGTGGTGAAGTCTGTGCATGGGGTTAGTATAGCCAGTACAGGGATGGACAGTGGGTTGGTATATAATAATGAGATGAAGTGAGAAGAGTAGGGACACTGCAGATCACACGTACATCACACGTCCATCACATGTCCATCACATGTCCATCACATGTCCATCACATGTCCATCACATGTCCATCACCTGAATCATCACCGGCTGTGATATCAGGTTAACGTCTCTGATCTAAGAACCAAACCCTCGATGTGACTCAGAAGCTGCGTCTCCCTCCCACCGTCCTCCCATAGAACACCATCAGACTGTCCACCTGCTCAGCCCCCCCCCCCCTCCCCTCCACAAGCAGTGAGAGGGCAGTAACGACTCACACTGAATACAAAAGACCTGTGACAGCCGGGGGGGTGGCGGGGGGATGCAGGACCTGAGGAGGAGTCATGACTTCAGCCTCCGAGCTGGTTCAACAGAAACACATCCGAGCACAAACGCTTCTGGGCCGGTAATGCTACGTGTGTGTGTGTGTGTGTGTGTGTGTGTGTGTGTGTGTGTGTGTGTGTGTGTGTGTGTGTGTGTGTGTGTGTGTGTGTGTGTGTGTGTAACATCCATCCTGACGTGACGTGCGTGTGTGGGAGTTTAAGTGCACGTGAGGCTGCTGCAGTCCACGGTGCAGCAAGGTGAATCCAATTACAGTGAACTAGACCCACAGACAGTGTGTGATGCATTAAATCCGGTTGTCTACAGACACACACTCTCAGAAATACAACCCCCCCCCTTGCTAACATGCTCACATATGGGCAAAGCTGCCACCAACACACACACACACACACACACACACACACACAGACACACACACATGGGCGGGTGCTGTCAGATGGACAGTAGCCAAGGGCAGTGGTCCTGCTGGGTGAGTTTTCATTTCTCCTTCCCTGTGAGCTGTCCTCTTTCTCCCCCCCCACCCTGCTGCAGTGCACACCATCACATCTAAACGTCTTCATTCAGCTGCAGCTCAACCTGCTCTTCCTCTACATCTCTTTCTTTCTTTTCTCCTCCCGGTCTTTCTGGCACAGTCCTGCGACCACATCCTCCTCGATGGTCACGTCCAGGAGAGAGGTCGGCTCCCTCTCCATCAGCAGAGAAACTCTACACTCACGGGTCCAGGGCCTCACAGAGGAGACACACACTTTGCTTGATCCTCACTCCAGAAGCCTGATTGCATTTAATAAACATGTGAATGTTTCCACACATCTCAGAATGTGTCTGTCTCATCCTCAAAAGACCTCAGAGCCTCATCAGAGAGACGAGTGTCCTTCAGCTCTCACACAGAGAGTCAGTGGAACAGCCGGAGCTCAGGGTGATCATGTTATCAGGTTGTGTGTACGTGACTAGATCATGTTCAATACTTCACCACAAATAGGGAAATATTTAATGAACTTCTTTAAATGTGATTTCATTATATTCTGTTCTACATCAACTGCTCTGTTTAACTTTGAATAGTCCAGTATCAACGCAGGACAAGAGAACACAACATTACACACAGGAAGGTGAACAACTGCCCTAGTATAACTACACACACGTTGAACCAGCTCCGAACCAGCACTCAGTTCTCTCTGGTCATCAGAGGGTTTCGCTGGTTCTTGAACACAGAACAGAACCTCGTAGTATTTCCCTTCTGTGATATTCAGACTTTTACCCACGTGAAGGATCTCAGTTCTTCTCCTCCTCAGCTATTCTACTGTTTGATTCACACATCTCAGGAAAGCTGAAGTGTTTCATCAGCAGCACCTTGTGGAACCGGAGATGTGACAAAATGTGAAGGCCCTGTTTGTCTGAAAGGAAGTGGCTTTGAGGGCAGTTGCACATTGGTAGACAGGAAGTAGGCCGCACAGCAGGTTGCAGCCGGCTGCCATGGCGATAGCTGCTGAGGGATGTTGCCATTGGTCGCCCAGTGTCCAGAGGCGGACGGATAAACAGATGCCAACACATATAGCGGCCACCAGGAGGTCAATTTCAATCCACCCACCCCCCCCCCCTCTGGGTGAAATGAGAATGAAAGCAAACATCGAACGGAGAGACTCGTCCCTGAAAAGATAACGAGCGACACAGGAAGCTCAGAAGACGATATCATGTAACCGACGCTGACAAGTTCCCCGACACCTCCACGAGAAGAGACTCACTGTGAAACAACCACATCCTATTAAAGTTTAGAGCATCCACCGAAACTCTACAGCTACTCACCGGTAACATGTTGCTTTCACCAACAAACAAAACTCTGACACAAAGCATCACCGAACCAGAGAGAGAGAGAGGAGCTCACCTTGAATCCCGTGGAGGTAAACCTTCAGGCCCGAGCGCAGCTGCTGATCCTCGACCCTTTCAAACTGCTTGGAGAGTCTGAGGATGGCGCTCTGCAGAGAGTCGTACCTCTTGATCTCCAGCTTGATGGCCGAGGAGTTCACCGACTTGCTGTTGCTGTTCATCCTGACACGTGGATCTGTTTGAAAAGTGAAGCAAAAAGTGCTGGTTTCAGCCCATTTGAATTCCCCGGCTGTTTGTTTCCAGGAGATGAAGTGAGAGAGAGGACGGAGAGCAGACAACGCAGCGTCAGGGGAGAGGAGCTGCTCTCTCACTGCCGACCACAAAACGTCAGCACACAGTGATGTGTCTCAGTTTCCTCTGCAGGTTTGAATCAAACTGAAGTCACTTCCTGATTTCAAACCGTGCTCTGACTGCTGCGGTGATCTCACTCCTGAAGACACGTCGGCCTCATTCTGACACAATCCTCACAATCGCTGACTCCGTGAGGACAGTCGGGGTTTCAGTGTCGTACAGACTCTCGATTAGAGGATTTTTAACTGAAATAAGTCACTGTCTTCCTGACACGTTGGCCTGTAACACACACACACACACACAGACACACACACACACAGGGTTGTATGATTGATGCAGGTTAATACAATCCTTCTTCTTTGACATTGCAAGATGTTTTCCAAAGAACGAGTGATGACAGGTTTAGGGGGAAGTGGTCTCACAGATTCGGTTTAAGTTTACAAATCTGTGAGACCACATCACCCCCCCCCCTGACGTAAGCAAGGGCCCATTCCTGCTTGAAGTTTTTATGATTATTATCATTAATCATAATATAATCGATAATAATAGATAGATAGAGGGCATTGTCTTTCCTCATTACTTTACCCTTTAAATAAATACAATCTTCTACCTCCTTCTTAAGTGTGTTATATATTTTAATTACTTTGCTTGATAACTTGCCTCAGAACTTTGCACAAAAACATGATACACATATTTTTCGGAGTGGTGCCAACACAACAATGTTACAGGGTTATCGTTCTGAAAACCAGTACAAATTCCAGCTCTATCTTTATGAGCAAATATCCCCTATAAAAATGCATCAATACATGATTGAGTGATATATAATGAGCTGAAGTTGTGATAACTGTACAACTTTAGGACACAATATGACAACTTTATAAGACAACAAGCAGAAATCTACAAACATGTGCAAAGAGGTAAATGTGAACACTAACGTACATGAAGAAAACAGTGTATGAACAAACTTCACTGGCTGTAAATGTTAAATAATAATAAAGATAATAATAATCATCATCCAGTCACATCAAGACACCATCTGTTTATATAAATAATCCCTCATACATAAAAAAAATAAAAAAATATAGCATTTGATCTCCTTCATATACAGAACAACAACAACAATAACCAGAATAAGTAAATTTTCACCACTTTCAAATTTTCTGCACATTTTTAGTAAGAATTTGAGCATGTTAAAGTCCTCAAAAGCCAATTCATTTGTCTGAATAGTAATAATAACAATAATAATAATAATAATAATAATCCTAACAATTTCAATAGGGCCTGTGTTTGTCACTGCTCGGGACCTAATGATAATAATAATAATAATAATAATAATAATAATAATAATAAAGATAATAATAATCATCATCCAGTCACATCAAGACACCATCTGTTTATATAAATAATCCCTCATACATAAAAAAAATAAAAAAATATAGCATTTTATCTCCTTCATATACAGAACAACAACCACAATAACCAGAATTAGTACATTTTCACCACTTTCAAATTTTCTGCACAATTTTAGTAAGAATTTGAGCATGTTAAAGTCCTCAAAAGCCAATTAATTTGCCTGAATAATAATAATAATAATAATAATAATAATAATAATAATAATAATAATAATAATAATAATAATAATCCTAACAATTTCAATAGGACCTGTGTTTGTCACTGCTCGGGACCTAATAATAAAAATAATAATAATAAAGTGTGTCATTAATCGTGCTCCTGCTCTCTGATTGGTGGAGCTTCTTCCTCAGACCGAGGGGGTGGTTGTGGTGGCGCATGTCTCTGACGTCATCGGGCAGCACCCTGGGACGGACGCGTCTGTTCTGATCTTTCACGTTTTACCTGTAAACTACCGACCCGTGCGCGTGTCCGCCGCGCGTAACCGCTCCGTGAACATGGTGTGCGGCGGCTTCAGCTGTTCCAAGAACGCGCTGTGCTCCCTCAACGTGGTTTATATGGTGAGTGGACAAAATGGAGCATCATGCTAACTGTCTGCTAGCCGCGTTAGCCGGGGCTAGCTAGCTTAGCTTAGCACGACTGTGACTGATGATTCCGCCCTGTGCTCCCCGCGGCCCCGGTCCCTGTCTGCCGGCGGTGGTCGGTCTGTCCCCCGGTCACTTCCGTAGAAG
The DNA here is from genome assembly GCF_963576545.1 of Limanda limanda. NCBI lineage: Eukaryota > Metazoa > Chordata > Actinopteri > Pleuronectiformes > Pleuronectidae > Limanda > Limanda limanda. The sequence goes on along the minus strand of NC_083642.1, from coordinate 3,297,440 downwards.
ACCCCCGGGACACGTGTAGCTGTGGACACTGGTGGGACTGGTGAGGAGACACGTAGCTGCTGCTAGCACGGCGCTAGCACGTTAGCTGTCCCCATTAGCACGTTAGCTGTCCCCATTAGCATGAGGTCCCGTTAGCCGAGAGGCCAGCTGACCCGGTTCATCTGCAACAACATAGTGCGTGTGAGCGTGTGCGTGTGTGTCTCTACAGCTGTGAGGACAGTGGTGGATCCACCGTCCTTCTGAGGACATTTAACTGGTCCCCACTAGGTCACAGGCTGGTTTGAGGGTTAGGAACTGGTTTAGGTATTTAGTGATGTGTGTTGTATCAACGAGTGTCCTCACAACTATAGAGAGACAAGTGTGTGTGTGTGCTGATGTGATCCAGTGCAACACATCTGTATCCAAACAACATCTGGAAACACTAATACTCCCACTTACATGTATTTACAATATCTAATATCAACACGCAGTACTATATAACTATTCTACTGCTTATTTACAAAGATGTTTGTTTAGCGGAGCTGTAAAGTATATGTGTAGAAGTGATTTCAGCCAAACATGGTTGTGAAGTAAACTCTTACTTTCATTTAATGTATTTGAGATTATTTGATTTTGACTTATATATTTATACAAACTAATATTCAGGTACAATGCATAACAATAACACAACATATGAGACAAATGTTTCTTGTCTGGGTTACACCTTCGTTCATAGGTGGTTTTTCTATCGGTAACTGAAAAAAACGAATAAAGTTACAATTTATTAAATCCAAAAAGTCATTTGAGATACAATAAAACATCTATAAATATTTAGGGAGTCATAAATAGGTTGTGTTTCCTGCTGCAGACAGTGATAATAGTTGTGTGGCTGTCAGGAGATATTAATAATGATTCACCTCTAACCACAAGTGTTCAATCAGTTTGTTTGTTTAACCAACTGGTCTGTGGTGTTTTTAAAGTTGACCTAGTTGATCCTGTAGAAAACATGTTAGGTAACACAACGCTTTCCAGTTGCATCATATCACACAGTTGTGTCTGTTGTTGTCACTCGCTGTTCGACGTGTGTTAACAATGAGCTGATCCTGTTCTCTTCCATGTTCAGTATTAACACTGAGGAAATTCATCTGTAATTCAATGTTCTAGTCATATTTCAACCCATAAGGTGGTTACACGCTGGAGTTCTATGATCTGCTGCTTTTCTTTCTCTTTTTTTACACTAAACTGAATAATTTTTGTCTTATGATCCGTTGCCGAGTCAGAAAAACATTCAAAGACATTTTCCTGGACCTGAGGGAAAGTGGGCCGGACGTTTTCTTCTGTTTTATAAACCAAATATTCTTTGATTGATCAAGAAAATAGTCACAGATGAATATTGGAGTTGAACGTTTGTTGACGTTGTAATATTGAGACATGACACTGTTGTCTGGGGTTTTGGTTTGTACAATAACACATAAATAGTGATGTGGTTAAATAGTGTTTTTAAAATAGTCAAATGAAACTTGTGTGGAGCCAAAAACTAAAGAAAACACAGATTTGACCTGATAAAGTTTAAATTAATATTTGTATCGTTGAGAGTATTCACAGGAGTTTAGTTTCTGATGATGTGAAACGATTTTATGATTCAGTTCCACGTGAAAACCTCTCAACCTCAAACCCAGACTTCCACTCGGCTGGTTTCTGTCTCTGTGACGGAGGCTGAGCTCCACCTGCATTATTTATCTTCGCTTGAATTAGAATCAGCTGAGATTTCCCAGAGACCCGAGCAGTGTTGACAGGAAGCGTGGCGTTGGTGTTAACCACGTGACGACGACTCGGGCTCACTTCCTGTCCTGTGCTCCCTGCAGCTGGTGGGGCTGCTGCTGATCGGAGTGGCAGCATGGGGGAAAGGCTTCGGCCTGGTGTCCAGCATCCACATCATCGGGGGGGTCATCGCGGTGGGTTTCTTCCTGCTGCTCATCGCCATCGTCGGACTCATCGGAGCGATTCACCACCACCAAGTGATGCTGTTCTTCGTATCCTTCCACACAGAACGTGAAGGAACATTTGTACATGTGGGCGGGTTGTTGTAATTGTGTTGCAGTGTTGTCGTGTTCTCGTGTTGCTTCCTTGACTCCTCCTCTCTCAGTACATGGTGGTTCTCTTCATCGTGTTCCTCTTCCAGTTCGGAGTTTCCTGTTCCTGTCTGGCGGTGAACCGCGGGCAGCAGGTGAGCAGACTCGTACCTTCCGACAAAATCACACACTGTAAATAAAGATGGACGACATGGCGGCTCCCAGAGGTGAAGCCAAAACATCCAGATCACCCCCTGGTGGCGGTCTGCAGTATAGGTCATAACCCCTGCCTCTTCCATGAGGCAGTGTTAATGTTTCTGATGCGTTTGGTTTTAAGAACGAGGAAGAAGTGGAGTCACGTTTTCCATCTTTATTGACAATCAATAATCAGATCATGTTCACGTCTCCATAAATAACTTGCTGTTAGATTAGTTCATGATTTTTACTTTTTGTTTTCTGCTCTTGCTTTTCCAGGAGGGTCTTCTGAACTCTACGTGGGGAATGTTGAACAACAAGACCAAGACGGACCTGGAGAGTCAACTGAACTGCTGTGGGCTGCTGAACGGGACCAGCAGCCGGACCCAGTTTGAGCTGGACGTGCAGAACTGCCCGGCTGTAAGTGATGAATGTCACATTTTCAATCTTTGCATCCGTCAGAGTTTGAAAAACCACCTCCTGAATCCTGGCTGTTGCCTTAAGAGCTCACAGAACATTTACAAAACCTTTAATTTCTCAGCTTCTGTATGAAAATCCTGCTTGAACAGCACAGGTGATTATTTAAATTTCAGCAGAAATTAACAGCATTTAGTTTCTGCTTCATTCGTCCCATTTGGTCTTTAAATATACCGTTAATTTGCATCGTAGATAAACAGATTTGTGTTTTTCCTGTGCAGACCCAGTTCAAAGGAGGCCACTCTCTCTCTCTGCAGTTCTCAGAATAGATTTCAGGAGCTAAGCTGGTCTCACACACACAGTTGACTCACTGCTCATGACTAAAGGCCGTCGCTTCCTCTTTTTTCGTCCGTCAATCCAGTTTTGCAAAAAGGATCATTCCTGTCACTCCTGTGGGGATATGATGCTGAATCATGCAACCGAGGCTCTGAAGATCCTCGGGGGCGTCGGGCTCTTCTTCAGCTTCACAGAGGTGAGCGTCCTCAGACCCACAACTTTCTATCATTCTCTCATTCAACAGTGAAGTGAGAGGGCGTTACTACTATAATAATATGTATAATAACTCAACCTGGAGGTTACCGAGCCGCAGTGTAACGTGCACACGCTCGGCTCCGCTTGATACTTGATGTTCACAGGAGTCCTGCCCTTAGTTTGGATTTATATCATCATGTTGGACTTCACCGGCTGATAAATGGAGAATTTAATGGAGGAGTAAATAATTCTGGAGGAAGTCAAACACAGTCTCCTCCTGTAGCTCCACGAGGCAACAACAGTAACAACACAATCTGAAGGAATCCATAGTTTAAGTTGTCGACTGTAGCTTACTTCTGAATTAATGAGGTCAAGTTCTGAGAAAACCCCAAAGCGGTGAACCCTCCCTGTTCACTCTGCTGATCTTTATCAGGATCAGTCATCTCTCGGTGATGTTTCATAATGAACGTGGTGAGACTCTAGTTGCAGCGAGTAAAGAGTGAGACATTCTGCAGGAAACTGTGGATAAACTCTGCGACTGATTTGTCGCGGCAGAGACACACGAGCCCGAGGCCGAGGAAACAAGCCGCTGCCAAAACTGCTCTGTTTGTGTTTTTCATTTCCCTTCTCCAGTCGTGTCTCACACCTCCAGCATCAAAGAGAAAAGTTGTTGTGTTGACGTCACAGTTATTGTGCGAAACGAGTCCGTCAGAGCATAAGTTCAGCTGATGAGTCAGACCTTTTACTTTAGTTCACTTGAGAATCTGTGACGAGGTTCGATTCCCGTTCTCTCCTGACAGAATATCACAGTGTGTGTCCTCCTCTAACTGAACCCTCTCTGACCCGTGTGCTCCTCCCACTCACAGATCCTCGGCGTGTGGCTCGCCGTGCGCTACAGGAACCAGAAGGACCCACGAGCCAACCCCAGTGCTTTCCTATAGTCCGGCCCTCGCCCGCAGTGTAGTGCCATAGATGCAGTTTTCAGACACACTGGCACACACACACACACACACACACACACACACACACACACACAGAGTAGTGCACATCTAGAGGCAGACACTCAGGCATATGATACAAGTTCACACCAACCACGACAACACACAACGAACGAGTGCACGCAGCACCAGACACACACCGAGGAACACAACACTCTCACCTGAGATCCAGAAACCACCACAACCCGTCACTCTGTTTTCTTTCTGCCGGAGCCGAGGCTGCGGCCCGCTGGATTCTTGTGTATGAAAGGACGACTTGTTTCCCCAGGTCCTCGTTGTGGGTCTCACGACGGTCAGCCTTGACTCGAGTTCCAGATCCCCGGCTCGGTTTCCTAACGCGTGAGAAGCGCTGCGATAGCTCTGCATGTGTCGTGCGCCTGCAGCAGAGAGTGAGTGGCTGTGCATCATCCAACAGATCCACTCGTATGCACCTTGACTCCTTCCTCTAGCGTAGTGCCACCACCTAACAACACCCATCCCTCCGGTCAGTGACGTGTGAATCTGTAAAATGTTCAGTGGGATGAGTCATTTGAATGAAAGACGACAAACTGGATGTGCGGTGTAGAGTAGTTGTTTTTTTTTGTGTGTTTATTATTTTTTTTGCCCGATGCCACAAATGCCGATCAAACAGGTTTAGTGCGTAAGAATAGATTTTAGGTGACGTAGTGGCTTGTCATTCTGGTTCTCGTATTTATGAACTGTAACTGAGCCAAACTAACTTTTAACAGTCAGAGACGTTAGGAAGCCGCCGGACTGCAGACGTGTTGTTGTACATACTCTTTAAATACTGTAGTTCTCAATGGTCCTCTTCCTCCTCCTCTTCCTCCTCCTCCGCCCCTCTAGTGATGAGGTTTGCCTGCATAGTTGACGATATCTCACCCTCCCTGTATTTAATACGTTCCTTTGTGTCGCACATTGATGTTGCTTAGATTAGATTCTGCTGGTTTAAACAAAGTGGATTCAGGTACGCGTGGTTTCCTCCTGTGTAACTGGAAGAAATCTCAAACATGTAAAAACAAATGAAAAGAGTATGTGCTGTTTGATTTGAAGTATTTGGGTGAATTTGGCCAAATCTGCTTTGAAAACCCAGTTTTGTTTTTATGGTGTTAATTGTGAAAATGCTTCTTCTTTTTTTCAATATTTGAAACGATTCTACTTTGGTGGATTTATTTCCGCCGGCGTGATTAGCGTGTTCTCCATCGGCTCCTTTGCTCATCAGTGTTAAATGCTTTGTAAAGACGTGTTCGAGATCTATTTAAATTAAGTTTGATGACGCACATTAGGTTGAAGTTGTGTTGCGGTTTGGATGAAATCATTTTTAATGCCTCGCTTGATGTTTGACTTCTCGTGTTGATGAATCACTGCTCATTCATTCTCTGCGTGATGTTTGTTTTTTCTCTTTTTGAATCTGCTTTTAACTTAAAGGACTAACACAGACTGTAATCACATGTCTTACTTGAACCTGTCGACTTCGCTGAAATGGATTTTTCCTGCTGCTGCTGGTTTGGATTCGTCGTTGGTGTAAACGAGCATTTTGACAGATCTTAAACATTGAGCGTTATATTTCACCTCACTATGAATTTGTGTGCACTTGTTATTCAAACTTATCCCTGGATTTTTTGAGACTTCATTTTCCAAATAATAAAACCTCAAATTGGGAACCGTTTCCCACGAGTCATTGTTTCTTTACACATTCAGTCGTGTCCTTGAAAATATATGTGATGATGTTGTGTTGATGACACAATTAAACAATGAAAATACCAATGAAGGGAAATAATACTCATAATATAATATGAGGGGGAAATGTTAATATGCTGCACAAACATGTCAATGACAAATAATGCCATTAATAATATGATTAATTCAAACAGGGTTCTCGAACTTTAAGTGCTCAGGTCCTAATTCAAACTAAAATAATTAAAGTTTTGGATGATTGAGAATCTTCGCTCATTTATATTATAATGAACACGCTGTGAATTCATCTTTATTTCACGTTGCACCTCAATAAATGTGAGGACTCATCATCCCAACTGGTTTATACTGGTGACACTAGTCTGAACCGGCTCATAAGAGCAAGTGGCTGTAACTCAAAAGGCTAAGAAACATTATTTTCTGGAGTTACAAATACAAATATCTAATTCAAATGAAGTTTAAATAAATGTATATATTTTTTGAACATTCTTGGTATTTTCCCTGATGCTCAAATGTCGAATGTGTCATAGATGTAAACGTGAGGCTCAAACTGGAAGGATCCTGTATTCTAGTGGGTTTGATATGTTTCTACTGTAGATATAGATTCTATCTGTGGAATCCTGGTCGAGATGGTCACGATTTCATTGCCCTAAAATCAAACTTTTTGGCTGATGTAGTGTAAAATATTCTAAAGCTGTTTCTATATAAGTTCAAATCAATAGAAAAACCCTGAAAGCTGCTTTAATGTGACGCAGCAGAAAGTCTCTGACTCACTTTCATCATCTCTAAGAACTGGTGTAGAACTTTGCATCTGATTAAACCTGCTGAACTCTGCAGAGATCCAGTTCACCTTTCACCACCAGGTGGCAGTGCAGCGTCTGCGGCTCATTCTCTGATATATAAGTAAACAAGCAGAGAGTTTATATACAAAGAGATTTTCTTCCTGGGAAAATTCTCACACAGACGGATGGCGTCCGAGCTGGAGGTGGATCGACGCTGCTGCCGTGAGATGGATCCAGTCGAGCCGTGGGTTTGATTCCCTGTGATGTTCCTTCAGAGGCCGTTAATCCCCTCAGCTGGGAGGGGTCCAGTGATGATGATGGGGGGGGGGGGTGCTCAAATACACTGACAACACACGAGGAAAACTATCCTGATACCTTTCAACCAAGGTCGTCCTAAATGAGGATAAACTGCCCCTCCGCCCTCGTCCTAATGGCCCGTGGCAGACTGCCGCCTGACCCCTGTGACCCCCACCCTTCCCGAGATGCGTGACCTGATGGCCGGTAGTGCCCCCCCCCCCGCCGGGGACGACTGCGTCTCCGTTGTCCTGAGACACAGGGACATTTATGTAAGTGGAATGTGTCTGCTCAGGACTTTGGGTCTTGAGTGTGTCCGTTGGCCGGGGACCAAACGTCCCGTCCCCGGTCCTGTCAGCGTGTCCTCCTGAGGGCCCGGTGCCAGAACCCCCCCACCCCCCCACCCGTGATGCATGTCCATATGCCGGGTGTATCGGCCCGGAGAGGCTCTGAAGAAGAACTGCACCAACAGAGACGGCCATCTGTCCTCTTACGGATATAGCATGAGCTCTGCAGGCCGAGGAGGTCGGATCCTAAAACATTGAGTTTGTTATATCAGCGTTCGGTCATAAAGGGCTTCACCTATAGGAGATGAGCTCGGTTCTCATCAGGGGCCACGATGACGCTGGGACACGTCATCAGGAACCTATAGATTCTAATGGTTCCATCTCCACTGATGGAAGAAGTGTTCACATCTCTAGGTCTGAAATACAAACTGTAACTGTCAATACAGAGGATTCATCCACTTCAGAGGCCAAACAAGGGTCCAGTTTACAAACAGGCACCAATTACATGTCACCTGCACAGCTCCTGATTTAGGAAGCTTTTTACTATGAAAAATCACATTGAATATATATTTAGAAAATAGTTCAGAGTTCTTCAAAATAAAGCTTAAAAAACAGAAATTATTCCCAAATTGTCAAATTCATTGTTTGTATCATTAGTGACTAGTTTTATGTGTTTTAAGACTTCAGGAGCCAATCAGATTTCAGCCACTGTAGTTTTTGTGTAGCCACTTGAAGTATAGGTCAGAAGACAATAAGCATTTTTCAGTGTATCTAGTTTTCACAATAAAAGTCACCTAAGACATTAGTACTTATTCTCTTTTTAAAAAATATAAAAATGTTATAAGAAGCAGTGGTGGAATGTTTAGGTACATTTACACAACTTCTGTATTTAAATACATTTCTATACTTTTATTTACACACTTCCTTTTACGTAATACTTGTACTACTTTACATTTCAGAGGATATTGTCCTTTTTTACTCAAGTTACTAGTTTCAACTCCATAAATCAGTTTGTATTAATATATGTGGCATTAGCTGAAACTGCACAAATTATGATATTACATATATATATTTTAACATTGACACAGTCCATTCTTTAGTACTTTTGATACTTGAGGTAGTTTTATGGAATAACTTCTGTACATTGTATTTAAATAAAACAAATAACATTTATAAATATGAATACGTTAAACTTAATGTACATTGATTTGTTTGCTTGCCTCCACTGATCATAATTAATGATAAAAATAGATCATGAGTTCATGTTTCCTCACACTGAGGCTGTGATATTAAACCTCTACATGATTTAAATGATATTAACATGAAATTCTCCTTTAAGACGTGAATCCTCAGAACGACCTCCTGCTTCACCTGCGCTGCCCTTTTTCCATCTGAGGAGCAACAACATGCATCTGTTTCATTATTGATGGACCGTATTGACCCGTTTGTCTTCCCTGCAGGACGAAGGGAATGATCTGACTTCCTGTTTGTCCTCACACAGCTGCAGGAAGAATCCACATCCACATACAAACCCATTAAAACCACCAGGGCTCATCCACAGAGACACTGATCCACACGCCGGAGGAAACTCCAGCTGTTTATAGATCATAAAGAAACAAAAGAGCTGTTTTATTGTTCTTAGCAGGAGAAGACGTCGGAGCAGTGACAAAAAACATTCGGCCTGTTTTACTGTTGTACCCCAGAGAGGAAGTTAGTGATAGAAACACACAGTTACGTTGTTCTGCTCCCAAACATTTGTTGGCTTGTTAACTTATTGAAATGTCCAGTTTCTGCCACTGAAAAACGTTTTATAACAATCTCCAGTTTGCCTCTGGATTCTGACACTATCGTACACACAGACTATTTCAGAATGATCCGCTTATTAGCCTTTATCACCAACCCCCCCCCCCCCCCCCCCCCCCCCCCCCCACGGCATCATGATAAGATAACCCTCCCACACAATGTCTCCGCCTGCATGTGATCATACATCTCACACTCTCGCAGAACCGAGCTGCGAGACGTTAATTTCAGCTGGAGAAAAATCGTGCGTGCTTCAGATTTTACCTCAGTTATTGTCTGTGTTTGGACAATAAGTTTGACACGAGCACAAAGTGAACAAGATGAATCTGCTGCTGCTGGACACAAAGATCTGAAACACACGGAATCCCAGTTGAGCTCATAACTCCACCAGTGCCTGAAAGTCACCAAATCACAGACTCGTAGATTTCGGTTCCTTAGGATTCATTTTTCGGGATTCATAGGTTTAGGGTTGGGTAGGTTAACCCTGGACTCACTGGGAGCTCGGTCCTGGGACGGCCCTTTGACCCAGTGGAGGAGGTGGGACAGAGGACAGTGATGTCTTCTCTGATGGACAAGCCGCCCCCCCCTCAGCAGGACACCATCACAGCACTGGGCAGCTCCTCCAGCGACAGACACTCAATCTTTATTTAACTTGTACTTTCCTGTTTTCTGCAGCTTCTTATCTCATCTTATCTTATCGGATCATAGCAGATCGCAGCTTTGTGTATCGTCATGTCTCATATCGTATCTTATCGTATCTTAATGCATCGTCTCATATTCTATTGAATCTTAGCAAATTGTTGTATCGTATCTTAATCTGTATTTATTTCATTACATCAATCATGACGACTTTAAACAGTGTTGAAGTCCGGTGTGTGTACAGAACCTTCAAACTGTACGAGCCAACCGCCTCATAGCTCTGTTCTGTTTTCATTTAATTCAGAAACACTATTTCACTTTGTTTACAGTTCAACGGATGAATTATTACAATCAAAGCCGACTTGACTTATCTTTCAATTCTCTGACTCGAACCACCTCCTTCTGCCAAGTTACACCATGATCCATTCAGTAGTTTTTGTGTAACTTATAAACAAATACACAAACCAACCAACAAATCACAGGGGTGAAAACACCAGCTCCTTGGGGAAGGTAACAACTGGACGACTCTGGTGATCCCTCCACTTAATCACTGCCAGCTGTGGAGTGTAGCTCCACACATACACACGTGTTGGGGAACAGTGGCATGATAGCCGAGGTGTGGCGTTGCATCTCAAATCCACTGCTGTGCTTAAAGTAAATCCATATCTGTACCAAGCAGAGGGTGAAAAATCAATCACGATCAGTGTGACGGGGGGGGGGGGGGGGGTTGTGCGACGTGTTGCTGTGGAGGAGAATGCAGAGCGTGAGAAAGAGAGAGAGAGAGAGAGAGAGAGAGAGAGAGAGGCAGAGCAGCCACGAGGCGGCTTCATCGCTATGAACTGCAGATTGAAGTGACCTCTGGACCTGAGCCGGCCATGTTTCCCTAATTACCTCGTCTCACCTTCCTGATAAACGGCCCCGAGACTCTCTCTCTCTCTCTCTCTCTCTCTCTCTCTCTCTCTCTCTCTCTCTCTCTCTCTCCTCTCTCTCTCTCTCCTCTGCAGCAGCGTTCACAGCCGCACCCCCGACGGAGCTCAGGTGAAGTTACTGTTGTGTTCTGGTGAACCTTCAGGAGCGAGAATGAGAAGAAGACCAAAGATGGTCTCGATAACTCACCTTTAAATCTCTGCTGACACCAACTACTGATTCAATATCTACAGAGGAAGATGTAGTATTCAGTGTTTAATAAGTAGTCCTACATAAGAAAAGTGGAAAGGAATAACCCTAGTGAGTATTTTTATTGGCCTACATGTATTCCCTCTATCGCCCCCTAACCCCAATCATCACAACTGAACACCTAACCCTAAATTAATCTAAGTTAAACCCAACTCTGAGGGGTTTGAAGAAGTGGTCACCATCGTTTTGGATTCAGCTGCAGCGCTGTTTACTCCTGAGACTCCAGAAGAAACATTGTTAATGAGTGAATAATGAGTGAATCTCATTATAATAGAGATAATGAGTGAATCTTCATTTTTGTGTGGAACTATCCCTTTAAGGCGTCTTTACCCATAAACCCTAAAGGTCAGTGTTTCTAATGGAAGAGGTCACGGGGTCACAGGGTTTCCAT